>NC_137826.1:41713248-41845748 GCF_963921795.1 Nannobrachium achirus | reverse complement strand
CTTATCTCTGCATCATAGTAACCTCATCTACTGTATGATCAAACAACCTATCTATTAAAGCCCTGATAAAACCCAGACAGCTATGGACTTCAGTCAGCCAAGTATTATTTGACCTGTACCATAACAGCACACAGCACAAGTACCGTATTTCACTCTACACCTTCGGCTACGCTGACAGGGAAACCTGTTGATATTCAGTTAATTTCCATGAAGAAACCCTAAAGCTGGACATATAGTTTATCAAATGCTTTTTCTACCGACTTTATTATATAGCCAATCATAAACTTTCAGAACTATATTGCTGGAACTACACTGGCTCCAATCATGTCACTTGACCATTGAATGATAAGTAAATAAATGAAGGGGAAAAAAACATTCATTCCTCCAACTAGATGAATTAGTCATTCATCATGGCATTGCCCATTTCCTTGAACCGTGAGCTTCTTTACTGTCACTTGCCATTTCCTTCTTGAGACTAACAATGCAAATGGAACAACACTCACTCAGACAATTGTATGGGTCTTTATTTGAAAACCACACACATTTCTCTTGCAGTGGACAACTTAAGCTCTAGATCACCATGCTGCTACAACGAATAGTCAAAACAGCTACAAGCTCACAACGTGTCTGACATTTGGGGAACCTTTTTGAAACATTTCTTGTGAAACAAATTCAGAATGTTCTGACTGTCTGAGAAATAGCCAGTCTACAAGCCTATCTACAAGCTCACAACTCTTGTGGATGATAGATCAAATTACTTTTCGACACGCCTAAAATAGCAATGGCAGGGTTAATGTGGCCCTTACTGGAATAAGGTAGTATCACCATCATGTTTGGGCCTCTCTGCCATCATCAGGGTGTCACACATAGTGTCACACCCTGATGCATTTTCAGTAAGGAGTAAGGCATTATGTTATGTAATGGAATTCTGGAAAACACACTATTTCCTCTTTCCTGGTTGCTGTTTTGTTTAACTTTTTCTTTAAGGTGACACATCTTCCTGTAAAGTAGTTGTTTGGACCACATACTATAAGTAACATGTTTTGGCCTCTTCCTCCAGGAAATCATTTTCGTCTCTCACCTGACCTGAGACGTTCACTCACTGGGAGGTTCCCAGGGTGACTCAGGTCAGGTATGCAAATAACATATCAGTGTCTTCTTCCCATTAGTCTGTTACTAGTCTGGAGGGCAACCAGACTATAGTACTTGTCCGACTTTATTCCACCCATCTTTCCATCTTTCTTTCCCATCCTAGATAATCTTTTTATTTTTTTCGAACAACTCCTCCCACAGTTTTGGTGGCACGCACTTGGGCCATATGTCAAATATACCGGCTTCATCGGGAATCGATCCCTTGCATTTTGCTAAGAGCTATGTTAAATGTTATATAAATGTATTCATGAATTCATTTTCTCCATTGACTTTTAATTAAAAATGTAAAAACTTTTCCCAAAATTTGAGATGACTGACATCATAGATGTCTGACATCATCAGCGTCACGGCAACCATACTTGCAATTTCCAATTGCATCTTGTAGTGCAAGTACACCACAATATACCACCTTCATGCCCGTGGTCTTGCGGTCCAAACATGTCATATAGGCTGAATTGTAGCCTGACAGCGCATCGCGCATGATCACCAGAGCTACAGTACATTCAAAGTACTGACATACTTCCATATGTAAATGGTGATAAGAGAGAGAGCACAATTAGGCTATTTACTTCTCATGGATGCCATTCTTACATCGCATTCACACACACATACTGCATCGCACTCCTATTATTGTGCACTCTAGTACTCTAGTTTCCAGGTAGGTTGGTTGGGAGGGAGTGAGCAAGCAAGCAAGAGAGAGAGAGAGAGAGAGAGAGAGAGAGAGAGAGAGAGAGAGAGAGAGAGAGAGAGAGAGAGAGAGAGATCATGTTTCATCACTGGAGTCAGCTTGTGTGTGTGTGTGTGTGTGTGTGTGTGTGTGTGTGAGCATCGATGCATGTCGAGGACAATTAAGTCTCAAATGCATCTAAGCTAATGGAGAACTTGACCCAGGGCACTTTTGTCATCTCACACTTTACTTTATCTGACAAAACCAACGATCGCCTTCGTTCTGAAACCGACACCATGCACACACATAGGTGCAACATGGCATGCACCTATATATGCACACACACACACACACACACACACACACACACACACACACACACACACACACACACACACACACACACACACACACACACACAAGTGCAGCTCAACTAGTTTATCTACATTGTCCTGGGTCCGATTCCTGCCGCCCCAGGACCTGTGTGTTGCATTGTCATCCCACCCCCATGCCCTCACTTACCTCTCTCCAAAAGTGTGTGCACAGTGCACGTGTCTCATCATGCACGTGCATAAAGTAAGGTGGCTGTGTTATAAGTGCTCCTAATTTGTCTCTGACCTTGTCTTTGCTATAATATGAGAATGTGTATGTGCCGTGTGTGCGTCATTTGTTGGAGGATGCATGTTTGTGCGCTTGTGTAAAGTACCTCTGATATCTCTCATTGACCTCTCACTTCTGCCTCAGCCCCCGATGTCTGTTTCTGTATGTTCACTAGTAATGGTAAATGTAAATGGTGCATTTACATAGCGCCTTTATCCAAGGCGCTTTACAGACATTGTGCATTACATTCACCCATTCACCCACACACACACACACACACACCCACACACACCCACACACACCCACACCCACACACACACCCACACACACCCACACACACACACACACACACACACACACACACACACACACACACACACACACACACTAATGGTGGAGGAAACCATGCTGCAAGGCACCAACTTGCTCATCAGGAGCAACTATGGATTCAGAGTCTTGCTCAAGGACACTTCAACACCAACACTGAGGGAGCCTGGGATCAAACTGGGAACCTTCTGGTTGCCAAGCAGCCACTCTACACCATTGGTCTTCAACAGTGGGCCTGGGGTCCTCAGAATTACTACAGAGGGTCCTCCAAATCTTTGAGTGATAGAAAGTATTTTTCTCCCTTTTGATATTAACCACTTGACCCCTAGTGTCCATATTCTGAGAACTTTAGCCAAAAAAAGCAGATCTACAAGCTCACAACGCCTCAAGCTGCGAGGCGTTGTGAGCTTGTAGATCGGCTATTTTTGGCAAAGAGCTTTGGTCTTGGTGTAGAGGGGGAAAAGAGCAGACTAAGTACAGAGTGAAAGGTCAAGTTTATTAAGTAGGCCTATTGATGGTTCAAGAGGTTAAATATCTGAAAACACAAATTGACATGAATCCAAAATACACCGACGATTGTGCTGTCAAACAATTAAACTATACAGAATCTATGACAAGGTTGTGGGGGGGTCCCCACAACCTTCATCTCTCTCTCTCTCAACAAAGGGGTCCTTGGCCTGAAAACGTTGAAGACCCCTGCTCTACACCATTAATGACTGGTATATGGCTGGGTCAGAGAGGCAGACGTGCAACAGAGAGAGCCAGAGTGCCCCACACAGACACACAGGAGGACTGAGTGACCCCACCGCAGAGCTCCACTGTTCAACCTCAACAACATCACACACACACACACACACACACACAGAGGGACAGTGTGCTCCTGCAGCTCCACACCATCTTAACCAACCAGCACACACCGCATGAGTGCTTCGGTTTCAGCCCCCCGGCTGGACAAACACCAGTGTCCGGTTACCCCACAAAACAGCAGTGGTGGAGGCCTTTTGTTCCCACTTTAAATAAAACATAGTTAAGTCATTAGGCAGAAAGCCTGCCCTCTCCATGTGCATTATTCAGTGACCAGGTTCATCCAAGACCAGGAGGCAAGGGAAATGCAACACTGTTCTTTTTTTTTACGATGTCAACGGACAATTAAATATAATTGCATGTGTAAAGGAAAACTGTATGTTTTATAGCCACTGTAATGGTGCACACAATACCATGACTTTACAGTGTGGTAAGACATGGTGTTCTGTGTGACACAGTAGCTATTATGCTATTCATTTCATAGAGGACCATTCAATGTTTTTGTATAATAATACAATAATTATTGTATAATAATTACCATAAATATAGTTATTTGTTGTGAAGGTTAATAGATCTGAATGAATTGAGTACAAATGGACCCCAAATGCAAACAAACCATTGTGCTTTCTTGTGGTTTAAATCCTTTTAGTAGACCTTGTATCTGAACTGTACTGTCCTGTACTTTTTCCTATACACACTTCTAATAAAGTATTCAATCAATCAATCAATCAATCAATCAATCAATCAATCAATCAATCAATCAATCAATGTGTACTTCTGGTACAAATAATGCAGGAGCTGGTGGAAATGAGACAAATATACAAATCAATTTAAACACGTGACACATAAGAGAAATAGAAAAGTCTCACCATACCTTTCACAAATGTATGTGTAGTTAATAGCTGGAATTCTACATCAATTATTTCTATATGGTAGGACCATGGAAAAACATACATAGCCTAGTAGTAGCCTTATTCTTTTTCTCCCCTTTGAAAAAACACCGCAGTAATAAGTAATGTTTACATAAAGTGAACCATTCATAATATAATTCAAAGATCATTGCTCTCAGTCATTGCAGCCCACAGGCGCACACACACACGCACAGGCCGTTGGTGACCGAAACTGCACGGCGAAACCATTACACCTGTTGCTGACACAAACTGGACTTCACACATACCTGCTTTAATTATGTCGTCCCTCGTTGTTTGCGGAACAAACTCTGGTCCCCCGTGTAACGTGTTATATATCATGTAGTCTCTCTCAAACCCCGAATAATATCACAATATAATGCTTTCTTTTCTTCACGTTTCTTGGCAGTGTGTTGGTCTTGGAAGCAGCGCGGCGCTGCCTGCCTGCCTGCTTGGAAACAATAATAATCTCTCTCTCTTTTTCCTGCCAGCTACCTTGGTCCTGTACAAGCGGATGAAAGGTGATAGACAGGCAAAGTCCGCCAATCAGCGGCGGAGCGGGGCGGGCCATGGTGACCAGGGAACCAATCATGGTGGTGGAATGAATTCCAGTTGTTTGCTTTTAGGGACTTTATTCCCTACACTTCTTTCAGCACGAGCACCTTTTCCCCCCCACATCACGCAGTAAAGTACTAAGTCCACACAATACGATTGAATTTGGGTTATATAATGACATTTGTAGCCTAGTTATGTGTTATAAAGCATGTGTACAGTTCAAACAGAAAAAGTGTAGTCAAATTGGAAAAATAATAATAATATAAATACATGAATTTGAAACAAACTTTTCAAAAAACTAAGTTGTGGTTGAGGTTCAACCAGCTGACTGACACACAAGAGGCAAGCTGTCTACCAAATATTCACAGTCAAGCACATACACATGAAAAATGGTACAAAAACAGACCTGGCTATCACTGTATACACTACAGCCCACATACAACAGTAGGCTATACTTGCTTCATTCTCATTCTTGTGTATGGATCTCCAAGGACACTGCAGCTCTCTCCGGACATCTCTTTCATCATCATCAAACTGCACGATCCAAGCTACTCTGACTGCATCAGAGCTATAGACATAGACGGGAGTACTGAGATTGACTTCGATTCACGACTCCGGTAATGGCCATGGCCCCCTAGTACCCTCACCCTGGCCCTCAACACTAATATGCTGCTGCTTCCGCTGGGCGGGCTGCAGGGCCAGGCGGAGGGAGACACAGTCCCCTGCCCAAGTCCTCCAGGACCTGCTGGCTCCACTATGGTGACAACGGCACCATCAGTGCCCCAGCTCCGCTCTCTGCTGGCAGTCGTCTCAGCCTGGGCCAGGGCGACTGCAGCACCCATGGGACCAAGAGACTTTCAGACACACAGCCCGAGGCCAATGTCTCCAAGCACCTGCCTGCAAACACACCTGCTGTTTACAGCAGGGCCGTTCACACTGAGCACCATAACTATAAGGATAACTAGACCAGTAAGACTCCCTAATCGGGAGATAAGCGACCGTTGGTCGCTTATCTCCACAAATAGGCCAAAAGTTTGTTTTACCAATTATCAAGACATACGGGCAGTTGACAGTTTGCCATGGTTACTCATTGAAGTTGAATCTCCATATATGGAGACATAAGTTGCTCATACCATAGCAACCATGTTTTTTACAGGGCCTGGGATTGATGACATCAGAAATCTCCATATATGGGCATGAAAGGGATTTTGTTTCTGGAAATATGTCTGTGGGGTGCCACATTTGGAATAAAACACTTACATCACACATCTGGATATCCATACAGCCCATCTAGTTTGCCTGTGTCCATTTATGCCCATATATCTGATGACATTGGGACACTGATCTCCATATATGGGCATAAAACTTATGTTAATTAGTAAAGCCTGGGGATCTCCATATATGGGCATGAGGGGTACCCTAAAAGGGCATCATCTGGGAATAGCAAATATAGTTATCCTAGAAAGTGAAAATCTTACATCAAAGGCCATAACTACCTACCTACCACCATACTGCATTCCTCATTAAACTACCTACCAGTAAGATGCCTATAGGGAGAAAAGCAAAGGGCGAGGTTGCACCATTTCTTGGTCTTCTGGCCAGTGATGTATATCGGACCATTTAACCATATATGGAGACATCTGGTACCCAAAGATATTCACAGATATGGGCTTAATATTGATGACATAAGGGATCTCCATATATGGGCGTAAAAGGGATTTGGTTCCCCTGGCATCACAGGGATCTCCATATATGGGCATAAAATGGATTTGGTTACCCTGGCAACACGGGGATCTCCATATCTCCATATATGGGCATAAAAGGGATTTGGTTCCCCTGGCATCACAGGGATCTCCATATATGGGCATAAAAGGGATTTGGTTCCCCTGACATTACAGTGATGTCAGTGGCTGGTTCTACAGAGGGGATCTCCATTTATGGGCATAAAAGGGAATGTATGTATGATGATGTCAGATATCATAGACGTCATAGGACTTTCACATAACGAATAACTGAGTAAGCATGTAAACCCGTAAAATCTATATTTGGGCATGGCTGATTTATGACCTCATCATGATGACACGAGCAAACACAGCTGAATTGTATAAATGATCAGTGCAGAAACCAACAGAAGTATTTGACCAAGACTCTTCGATTTAAACATCAACAAAGGTGTGACGTTTGTTGATGGTCACAAAGGTGTGACGGACGGACGGACGGACGGACGGCCGGTGGAGGTTTTCATAGTAAACTGCTCCCTGACGGTCGCAATAAATACTGTATATCGTTCACCGTTGTGTTTGTTATTGTTGTGGTGAAAACACTCCCATCTATCTGACATAGAACGAATTTTAAAACTATATTTTTATAGTCATAGTGCTCAGCAGGGAAGGAATTTCATGGAGGCCATGGCCGCCATTGGCCCTCAGTTTGGCCTTGTGCCCCTCAAACCAATGGCATGATTTGAGGCCACAGTGGCCTTACTGCCACAGATCCAACCAATATGCCCATAAAAGGGGACAAGGACTGAGAGACAGATACTGACACGTACGGACGAATGTCTGGGGTCTCTGGGGTCTCACGGTCACGGCACATGGTTGGTTCTACAGACAGGGATCTCCATATATGGTCATAAAAGGGATTGCAAGTATGATGTCAGACGTCATAGACGTCATAGGATTTTCACATAACGAGTAACCGAGTAAGCATGCCTGGGGTCTCACAGCACACGGTTGGTTCTACAGACTCCAACTTTTGCACACGGATAGCGCGACCTATGCGTCTTACTGGTGTTATAATCCGAATCTTTGAAGTAATCTTCCCAGAAAAAGATTCAGCATGAAGAGAAAAGCTCTGTCGACAGACAACAGACGGTTATACGAACGAGGTGACAGAGATGAGAAGGGTGAGGGAAATGTCAGCAGACATTGAACTGTTGCACGGGAGAGGTGGCAGAGATGAGAAGGGGACAAACATGTCAACAGGGACAGCTGTCCCAGACTGAGTATCTATGTTTATGCCAATCAGAGAGGGGCAACGTGTGACGTCATAACATTGAGGCATATAGTGGCCACGAGAGGGGCCGTCTGTGCCCGTAGCCAATCAAGGGGGACAAAGGGTGACGTCATAATACTGAGGCATAGGCCTATATAAGGGCCACAAGAGGGGCCGTCTATGCCCGTAGCATAGCATATGCCAGATGGGCATAGATGGGCATATGTCCGATAAGCTTGAGCCTTTACTTCAGGGTTTGGTCATTAACTTGATTCAATGATTCAACTACATTCACAGATGGATGGATGTGCAAATCGGTGTTATTATTAGGAATGATGTCAATGGTTTGTATTGTGTGATGTCAGACCAGCGCTTTGGTCGACCTGAATAAGATGTGACACAGTTTCTAAACGTCACATTAGTCTGAGTACTGTGGGAAGTCAGAGAGTAGGGGACGTATAGAGACATAGACAAAGAGATTGACAGAGAATATATTTAGTCTTTCCACCCTGTAAGAGACACAGATAAGCCTTCCAATTTACAGTCCAAGTAGCGGAAGCGGTGTCCATGAACCAATATGCTTGTTCTGAGTGTCCATGCGCCTTCACGTCTCGGGTACCCTTCATGAAAACATGACAAAGAGCCACAACAACCTCTGTTGTCAAATGATGTGCAATGGACAGCTGCCCTCATTTTCCTGTCCGACAATCAGCAGCTGTGTAACCAGCCAGCAACAAGGAGACACAACAGACAAACCAAGATCTTGCGAGGACTTCAACATAGCCAGGAGAAGTAAAGAAACATTTGATGACTTACACAGGAAAGAAACCTTCTTTTGTGATAGGAGTTTCATTGAGGTATCGGCACAGCATGTCCAGCATGTCCACACCAAAGAAAAACCTTTCCAGTGTAAACACTGTGACAAGGGTTTCAGTCGGTTAGGTCACCTGAAGACACATCAGCGTATCCACACTGGTGAAAAACCCTTTGTATGTAAACAGTGTGACAAGGGTTTCAGTGTGTTAGGGGCTCTGAAGAATCACCAGCGTGTCCACACTGGAGGAAAACCCTTTGTGTGTAAACAGTGTGACAAGGGTTTCAGTTTTTTAGGTGCCCTGAAGACACATCAGCGTGTCCATTCTGGTGAAAAACCCTTTGTGTGTAAACAGTGTGACAAGGGTTTCAGTGTGTTAGGTTCTCTGAAGAAGCACCAGCGTATCCACAATGGAGAAAAACCTTTCATCTGTATACAGTGTGAAAAGAGCTTCAGTCAGATATGTCACCTGAAGACACATCAGCGTGTCCACAGTGGAGAGAAACCCTTCATCTGTAAACAGTGTGACAAGAGTTTCAGTGTGTTAGGTTCTCTGAAGAAGCACCAGCATATCCACAATGGAGAAAAACCTTTCATCTGTATACAGTGTGAAAAGAGCTTCAGTCAGATATGTAACCTGAAGACACATCAGCGTGTCCACAGTGGAGAGAAACCCTTCATCTGTAAACAGTGTGACAAGGGTTTCAGTGTGTTATGTTCTCTGAAGAATCACCAGCGTATCCACACAGGAGAAAAACCCTTTGTGTGTAAACAGTGTGACAAGGGTTTCAATAGGTTAGGGACTCTGAAGAAGCACCAGCGTGTCCACACCACATAAGAGCTTCAATCAGTTACATATTCTGATGACAAACCATCATCTCCACACTTCACCAAACGAGTTGTCCACCAGATAAGATCATGGCACCGACTCACTCACGCTGTGGGACGCTGTGGGCGCTGGGGGCATGTTCCCTCCTCCGCGTCATCAGTGCCCACACCCTAGTTGGGGTTAGAGAAAGGGCCTTTCTGTGTGGAGTTTGTACGTTCTCTATAATGCCTCCCCCTGGCCAGCCGGGGCGCCTGATGGAGGGGAAAGGATCTGGTTGGAATAACGTGTTCCTTCCATGCACTACGTCCAAACTGGGGAAATCCCCCCGTCAGGTGAAAAGAAGCAACTTGGACTACTCATGCATAGAAGGAAGCATGAGGTCAGTCCGTTGTCTCCCCAGGCGCGGCAGAGGGAGAGCAGAGCCCAGGATTACAGCTTAGAAAAAATGGGTTACAAAATCGTGGGATAACATTTCCATGATTGGTCAGTTTTTCAATTACTATAAAATGGGCAAAGCGGGTGCAAGCCTTAATGATAAATATAGCGACTTTATTCATTCTCCGAGGGCGGAGGAAACCATGCAAGTCACCAACCAGTGTCTCTCTCAAGGACACTACGACACTAAGCCCATTTTCCACAGGCCCAGCACCACACCACTCCACACCACACCGCCCACTTGTGCCAGGTTTTCCACTACAAGGACCTGCAGAGTGGTGTGAAGGTGGTACTAAACGTGGTACTAAAAAGTATCCACTCTGGAGTAGGTCTGAGCTGGGCCAAACAGGGCCAAACACTTCATAATGACTGATCACTCACTGACTTTTCATTTAGACCACCAGGATATAGTTGTAATACATGATAATAGATTCTATTGTGTTATAACCACTATTATAATCTATTATAGTGTATTATAATTATCATAGTAATACATTAATACTTTATAGTGTATTATAATCACAGTTATAATCCATTATAGTGTATTATAATTTAAGATAGATGTAATACTAATTTATATATATATATATTATAATTACAGTTAAAAGGGTCAATTTGTTTCTTACCGATAGGGGTACTTTTGTGAAATGGAAAATGTAGATATTTTTATGTGGTGTGGTGTGGTGTGGTGTAGTGTGGGGTGGTGTGGTGCTAAAGCTGCAGTCGAAAAGGGGCTTAATTCTGGAGGAGCCCAGTATCAAACTGGGAACCCTCCGGTTCTAAGGCGGCCACTCTACCCCTGAGCCACTGCTGCCTCTCATCTCATTGTGCTCGCAGCTGGGTGCCAGGGTGGTGCTGTTCATGAGTAAAGTGAGTGCAGCTGTCCTTTCAAGGCCTGGCCATTAGCACGCTGTCCTCCAAAACCCTGTAGCAGCTCCTCCCATGAGGCCTGTGATCACAGTGTTCCTCCACAGATTCTCCTGTACTGCTCGTTCTTCGCAGAGCTCCTCAAGGTGCTGCTGACACAGAAACAAGGGCCATGGCCACAGCTCCTACATCTAGCACCAAGAAGGCTAAGTTTGTCATCTTCCTGTCATCCATGCTGCTGCTACCTGTGTGTGCATGTCTTGTGGAATGAATCCGGGTTGGCAACAGCTTCTAGTTATTGCCCTGATAAATCTTGGCCCTGACAGGGGGCATGTTCCTTTACATCGCGTTGGCACGCATGTTACCACCAGGGATGAATGAGGTCAGCAAGGAGGATGAGGAGGCGGGTGGCTGATCCTGACATTTGTGTGTTTTATTACAGAGGTTTAGTAGTCATCTTTATGCAAATCAATTGTTTAAGTCTAAACTTTGCATTCTCAAGAAACACTGAATTCACATTTTGCCGTGACAACTTTGAAAGAAACTACATCGAAGGACAATCTCTTAAAGCTTTATTACGACCACTTAATAACGCTTTTGAAATAGAAAAGAAACACATTTCAAGACATTTCCTGAATCCAATTCCAAATTACACTGTGTTTTAGTAGGCTCATTGTCAGTTGTAGGCCTAGTATTCTGAGACAGAATGACAGTGACATTACAATCCATGTCCACATGGTGGCAATTCATGCCCAGTCATAGAGCCATCGGCACACAGTGCTGCTCTGGTTGCAGCAAGGCGTGCACACACTAAATCCTCTCTCCCATGGGTCTTCAACAGGGGGTCCGGGACCCCTAGGGGGAGTGGTATCGTGTAATATTGTAATATTATGGATTTTTGATTTTCATGAGCTGTATGCCATAAAAATCTTAATTAAAACAAAAAAAGGTTTTGAATATCTCATTGCATGCACAATGTTTCAAGAATATACGAAAAAGTATTTTTTTTTGTAATGAAATGCTACCAACTTTTCTACAATATTATTTTCTTTAGACAAAACTGTAAAAGAAAAAAAAAGTCAACTCACTCTTGCCATTACTTGTATAAGTGTTGTCGATCTAAGATGATATCACACCAAATTCAGAGCACGTAACAAAAAGTGTAGTTAGTCCTATAATAAGGCAAGCACAGGGAAAGCACTAATTACTTACTTTACATTACATCATTAAGTCTTCAACATTGATTACTTGAGCACATCGGCAAATGTTAGGGGGTTAGTTATGACCACAGACCTGTGTTGTGTGCCATATTATACTCTCCCATCTAAAGAACACGAATTCCTGCTTAATAGTCATGTACAATTGTAAAAAAAAAAAAAAAAAAAAAAAAAAAAAAAAACGTTTTAAAAGAGAAATATGATTTGACTTTTTATTTCCAAGCCATTTTAGTTCTCTCTGAAATTGCAGTAGATGAACCGCATGGTCAAGTTTTTGGTGAATATTTTTCTGGGAGTGTAAAGGGGTTCCTACTGCTAAAAGTGTACACTTAAGGACCACCACCCTCTTTGCAGTATGGAAATGCAAGCAGGGATATTAAATGAAATGAAGACAGTAGAGCTTGATTAAACATAACCATATATATTTTATTCTCAATACGGCAAAATACAAAGAATATTCAGGACAGACTCCCATTAGTAACAATTAATACTCACTTCACAAGAATGTTGTTTTTTAATTACATGATAGCCCAAGTTTGAAGACCAAACTCAATGGAGTACCTTAATCATATTGCATCCATAATATATAGCATCTCTATTGTCAGTTCTCTCAAAACTAACCCAATTTAGACTGTTGTACTTTATGTGTAAGCTCCCAGGTCTGGCTTTTTGAGAGAAGTTTTTAGAAAAAGAAGTAGCACAACATACTGTAGAAAGTCCTACAACTGCTCGTCGCGTACGGAAATACCTCTGTTTTCAAAAAAAGACATCTCAGATTCTCAGGTCAAAAATTTCAAAAGGGGGGGAAGCGTAGTAAAGTACGGCTTTGATGTAAGATAGAATCATGTTTTCTTTTTTCGACATAATGACATGCCTTGGCCTATCCATACGTATATTCGTCCGCGCAACACGCACCCATCCACACACTTGTCCACACCACCCACCCATCCATTCATCCATCCGTCCACACCACCCATTCAATGTGATCCACAGTATACGTACATTTCATGACTTTACAACTCTCCATATTTAATACAGAGAAGAGAAAATATTAGCACTTGGATCTAAAGACACAGCTGATTATGTGGCGACTGTGATATTGACAAGAGGCGGGGGGGATACGATCGAGTACAGTTAACAAAATGATTGATAAAACAACTTGATATACAGCGTTATGAGACTACGGTGGGAATCTAATAACTTTGAAGAATAGGAAGCAAACACGAAGGCTCACAGAGAGAAAGGAAGAAAAATGTGCATATAATGTCACAAATATATGTACAATGTTTTTAAATTTCAATAAAAATGTCAACCTGTTGTAGAAATTCACCCTTAAAGAAATGTCCTATTTACAATTTGTACATTTGCTTTTAAATAGAAACATGCAAGTGTTAACATCTTTCTACCGAGTGTCAAAAGAGAGAGAGAAAAAAAAAGAAAAAATAACTTTACCCTGGATTTTTCCAAGTTTTAATTAATATTAATTACTTCTTACAATGAAATCTCAACGCGAGCAACCTCTGATACATTAACGTCTTCCTATTTCATGAATTCAATGAAAAGAAATGTTTTAAAAATTTCGAGAAAGAGAGAGGGAGTGAAAAAAAACAAAAAACAAAGACAATCAGCAAAAGGGGCATAAAAAATAAATAAATGTGAGAAGTGTTAAAATTTTTCGCTAAGGCTAAATTTGTACATTTGACTATTAGTGTAAAGGAGCTGTATTTACAATGTGTACCAGTGTATGAAGACATTGAGTGGGTGGGCTGACGAAAACTGCACGCCCATGGAGGTGGAATTCCTAAGCGAAAAGTGGCCTCCAGCGTTAAGTACAAAATGGCTCAAGCCATCCTTGTTTGGTTATAAAAAACCTATATATACACATAATAAACCAGTACACAAAGTTGCAAAAGCTAAAGGCATTGGACATTTTAGTCAGTCAAACAAGTGTCTTTTTGACCAAAAAAATAATAAAAGGAAAAAAAGAGACAAAAACCAGCAGGGGAGAAAGAAAAAAATCCTAGGCTTAAAAATTAAATACAGACTTTTCCAGGAACCAATCCTGATTGTGTTTGTGTGTGAGTGTGTAAAAATCCTGCATAGATTTAAATACCACTTCTGTCTTTGACTCTTTCAAGTAGAAGAGGAAATAACAGTATCTCCCCTACAAAGAGAGACCGGGGAGCCAATGTGTAAAATATAACTCAACAGACGTGGTCAAAATAGCAGTTCCATATAAATACCATTGAGATGGTATCAAGGTTTAAGCGTCGATCAAAGAAAAGCACAATAGATTCATGATCCATACTTTTACGTCGACCGCCAGTACTTACTGGCACGTTTAGTGTATCGTCTTCTTTGTGAGGGAAATCCCATCCACCTAATGCCAATGAAGCCTCAACAAAAACTTGAGATTGTACAGTATCTGTGTATGGTATTTGGACCAGGTCTGGTATTAATGTTTCCAGCATGTGTTCTTTGTAGAAACTGGGCTTAAAAGGAAAAAAAAGAAAAAACTAAAAAAAGACCATCAGCCTGAACTTAAATTCAGTGTCAAGTTCTTGGTTCCAAAGCACTGGCATCCACATTGCCATGCAGAGTTTTGCCTTCATGACAAACTGAACAATTAAATTGATCCAATTGGAACTATAATCAATGTCAAATCAGGTCAACCGGCGGCAACGTTGTTTCGAGTCGTCTTTTACCTGCCTGCTGTACCATGAATACAGACAATTAGGTGGCATGTGTGTTATATATATATATTTAATGAGTAAGACTATTACACTAGGTAGAGCATCAAATAGCTAAATTAATTACATTTAAATAAGAACGATTCCATATACAAATACTTTGCATTTCCATAACCCCTGTTCAACCCGCTTTTAAGCCTATGCACTTGAAAAGTTATAGCTTTGCTTCTTCCAGAAAAAAACCTGGTACATACATAAATAAAAATCTATATTGGCCATCTTACTTCATAGACCATAGATCTTAAATTCTTTGTTCTAGAAATGCAATACTGCTAATTGGTGCCACTGATGCTACTCTACTACTCTACTCTTTAGCTGCATCTTTACGTTATGCTAAATTTGATTTCATAAAGGCCCAAACTTTTTTATATTTCTTATTATCCTGCTCTACTTTCGCACTGGACCAGTTTGTAAGAACTGCATTGTAAATAACTGCTTTATATAAATGGATACAATTTTTTCAATACTTGGACACACCCTGATGTTCCATAGAAAAATACACTATTACACCGGTGGTTTTCAAACGTGTTGTGTGCAAGGCACACCAGTGGGCAAAGTCAAGGCACACCTGTATTCATAGCAAAAATAGCTATATCTACAGGCCCACAATGCATTGCAATAGGACACAGTGTGAGCTTGTAGTGCTGCCATTTTCACAATGTTTTGACAATTTGTGGAGGGGGGGAAATAAATAATTTAAATAAAAAGAAATTAAAAAGAAATGTGCCGTGCTGTGAGCTTGTAGATCTGCCGTTACCTTTATCTTTTGGGAAATTTTTCCCTATAACGACAAGGTTGAAAGTGATTAAAATATATATATATTTTAGGGTACAGAATTTGCCTCCGTATTGGGAAATAAGTGTGCACAAAATACTGACATAGTAAATTGACATATAATTCATAAAATGTTGTGTAGTTGTATCAAATTGCAATAATAATAATAATAAGTGGTTGGCCACCAAATTCCCAAAGCACACGTGGACTTGTCTCCCGGCACAGCGGTGTGTCTTGGCACCGCGTTTGGAAACCACCGCTACTTTACACTTTAACCCCTTGTGATGCACACAACAGGACAAGGACAGCCCAGTGGAACTATAACAACATGTTCTCAACTAGAACAATGCAGCTACAGTACAGAGTACACCGTCATCTCTTAGGTACAAACTAAAATATTCTGCAACTGCAGAGAAATAAGGAATCTCTTAAAGATCATTGGTTGGGGCAGATGTATGTGTGTGTGTGTATGGGGGGATATCTTTTGTCCAAACAAACTCAAAACCCACACTGCTCAAAAGCGAACTTTTTTTGTTTGTTGATCAATTCAATAACTCGTAGAACAGAACCACCATTTAGAAATTCATGGTCGGCACCCCCGTACAAGTATAAGCCCCTCTTCAAGTTAAAACCACAGAGGTCAATTCCAAGACAAATTTCGGGCTCCAACAGAACTCGTTTACAGGGAACATGTGCATTTTTTGAAACCAGATGGTGCACATCAGCTTTGCCATGGTGGAGGCAAATGACTGAGGAAACTGCATATTTTGTTGTACCTGTACAGCGATTTGCTACCATGTACAGAGAGACTCGTAGAAATACAAATCATTGCCTGCTTTCCCGTAGCTATTCTAAACAGTGTTTAAATGCCAAAAAATGTAATGCTGTAGTAATGTAGTAATAAAAGCCATTTAAAAAAAAAAAGGAAGAAAGAAAAATGCAAAAATGCATTTCAAAGTAACGGTACTCATTCTCTTTCCTGTAGATCACATACAAGGCACAAAAAAAGATAGAGAAAAACCGTCGTTTTAAAGCACCTTTGGTGTTTACAGGAGGTACTTTGGTAAAAAAAGAAAAAGAAAAAAAAAGAAAGTGAAAGCGGAAAAGTGAAAAGAAGTCCAAAGCCAAATTAAGCCAAAATGTGCTTGTAGCCTTTAAACCAAAAACACATTTTAGTGTATTTCATAAATAACTCGCAACGAGCTTCAATGCCAGGGGGAAAATAATGTGGCCTTCAGTTTCTAGCCAAAGATAAGCGCCAGCAGGACGCAGGTGGTACATGTTGCATGTTGGGAATGAGCTTGGTTTTGTTTCTGTGCCACAGTGAAGATGCTTCACCCTGTCTGTGATGACCACGGCCATCAGAAGGTGTGTAGATAGATGCTCCAAATTGCTCAGTGTTTTGGCAAGCTGGTGTAGAAAATGGACACAGTGTTGCAGATATGCTCTGAGAGGTTCATCACAAGCGTGTATGGAGGACCAGAAGTTGATTTTGCGTGTGTGTGTGTGTGTGTGTTTGTGTGTATAGGTTTGTGTCTGTATGAGGGGTGCGTGCGCCCTATGCGCACAAGCATGGGGTTTGAGCATGTGCAGTTATACGCAGATGACCGCTGTTTGTATATGTGAGTACGTGTGTGGAAGCAAGCCTCTATGAAGAGAGTCCTCGCTAGGGAATATGCTTTGCGTCCAATCGCAGCCAGTGAAGGCCCTGCCGTGTGTATCGCACCAGTTCTGTCATGCTGCTGGTGTTGAAGATCAGAGGACCCATCATCTTGTCCAACTCCAAAAAGAACTCTGCGTGGGTGGGGAGAGAGAAAAAGGCTTAACAGGCATGTCAAAAGGCCATCCATTTAGACAGTGTTCACTGTGAGGCAGGGAAAAAGGAAATTCATCACTTACAGGTCAAACCACCACTTGCCCGGTTATTTGTCTTACAACGCTTACACGCATTACTTGCAAAACATAAAAGCCACAAGTAGCAATTCTAAAGTTCAAACTTATGTGGGAGCGTCATGTTTTCCAAAATGATAAATTGACAGCTGTGGAAGACATTAGTGAATGGTGATACAAGTAAAGGTTTTAGAGTATTAGTAGAAATAGTAGAATATGGTCATTCAGCTTCCACTGTCATAAGACAAACTCAGTCATACATCCTTTTGAAATGGTTCCACTTTGAACTTCAGGATTAAATGCCGGCTAACTCGAGTCATGCTGCAACGTTTTACACCTCAAGCATGAAAATAGCAACCCAGAGGAAAAGGATCGAAAGAAAACAGCAGAATACATTAAAGGCAAAAGGGAAAGATAGGCTGATTCTCCAATAGAACAGGACAAACTCAACATGCTAAAATCAACCTCGAGCTCCACTATACTATCAACAGGCACTGCCAGAAGACATCTTGAGCCATTAAACAAACTCCCCGCCCAAGGAATGAATGAACGAGTGAAGACGGCCCCGGGTGGCACCGCCAACCAAAGGGATGTCTGCTGGGCTCACCTTTCTGCTCCTTGGCCAGCTGTTCGGCCTGGTCCCAGACTTCGGTGGCATACAGGAAGTTGGAGGTGACCTGGACGTAGCTGGCGGCCATCTGGTGAATGCGCTGAGGTATGGTGACCGACGAGCTGCCGCTGCTGCTGCTGCTGCCTGACGAGTAGCCGCCGGCGGTGCCCGGCGACAGCTTGGGGGACACCGGGGAAGGCATGCTGGCTGCCTTGCTGCGACGTTCACACAATGACACACACAGACAGACATTTGTTAACCCATTTAGGCCTGAACACATTATGACGCAATATTTTATGCTTTAAATATAAAAAAATAGCAGATATACAAGCTCACAATGCGAGCTTGTAGATCTGCTATTTTTGAAAAATCGTGAAAATTAGAATTTTGACCCGATTCTATAAGTGTCTTTTGAATCCTTCTAAGATTTTTGGAAAAAAACCTATGTTTCTATATGTCAGCAATCTGGCCAGCCATCGTCAAAGAAAAGGTCCTTTTCACTTAACTGGAGCTCAGTTAGTCTGTTCTTGAGAGACTACTATGTCAGTGGTTCTCAAACCTTTTCATGTGAAGGACCCCCAAAATGATATTTATTTGGCCACGGATCCCCATCTCAAAATATTTAGTTCCAGGGACCACCCAGAAGCAAAGTTGAGTTGCAAACGTTCGCTTTGAAAATACATAATATTCAAAGATTCGCACACATTTTCACGACTGTTTCCAAAAATAGCAGATCTACAAGCTCGCAGCGCGCGCTGTGAGCTTGTATATCTGCTATTTTTCACTGGTTAAAGCATTCAATAATTCTAGGCCTAAATGGGTTAATGATGTGCAGTGGTGTAAAGCAGGGGTCTTCAACATTTTCAGTTACAATTTAGGCATTTGGCAGACGCTCTTAATCCAAGGCAATTTACAATAAGCAAGGTAATAACAACAATACATCAACATCAATGCAAGGTAATACATCAATACATCAACACGAAAACATCGAATGCGTTGAAATAGTTATGTAAAAAACAAAAAGGTAGACAACTATTCAGTAAAAAAACTATAAAAAATGCCATCTAAATTACATGTATGGATGGTCATTGAGGGTAGGTAAGTGCTATGGGACGAGGTGGAGTCTGAAGAGGTGAGTCTTCAGACCACGGCGGAAGCTAGGGAGTATTTTTTATTAAATATTGTTAATAATCTTGATGATTAAATTTTTTAATTTCATTCAAAACTAATTTTTGGAGGGAGACACCGCCATACCGTCAGTAAACAGTGATGTATTACCGCGATAACTAAAAATCCATACCGCCCCAGCCCCTACACACATCATTTGAAATAGTCTAGTTGCTATGCCAGAAATTAAATAACTTACTTTCCCAATCCAGGAGAGGGAGCCTGGGTGTTACTCAGAGAATTCTACACAAAGGAAAATAAGAGTTGTGTAAAAAGGCAGGGAATCACATACGGTATGCTTTGATTAATGCAAAACTAGTTTAGCAGATTTGATACAGCCAAAGTATTTGGCCGAATTACAACACACAAAATGAGCATAATTACTACAAGGCAAACAATTTGGCATACATACCTTTAAATGTTCAGTGAGTGTTTTGGAGTATTTCAGTGCACTCTCTTTCCTTAGTTTAAATAACCGTAGATAGAGAAGGGACTGGCATCGCAGGCTGGAGGAGGGAAATGATTCATTTTTATTATATATTTTAAGAGGGAGAGAGAGAGAGAGAGAGAGAGAGAGAGAGAGAGAGAGAGAGAGAGAGAGAGAGAGAGAGAGAAGGAAAAAAAATGAAGCAGCAAGAATTAGCCTTCATTTTGTGTGGAGAGAGAGAAAAAGACAAAACAGATGGTCGTGTACGTGCAGTTTTTCCCTGCCTTCGGGATATGGGTGTACTTTCAGAACAGTGCTTCTCAAAGTGGGGATCAGGGACTCTCAGGGTTCCTCGAGGGGGTTCTAAATGGACCCTTGCAGGTCTGTAACTCTGAGTTATGGGGGTTCTTGAAACTAAAAAGGTTTGACTTTGAGAACGACAGTTTTAGAAGATTATGGGTAGGGTGACACCACAAGCCCATGGAATGGAGATTGACTGGACATGTCAGTTAGCACACTTACCACAGTACTGCTAGCCTCTTGTCTGCTGAAGTAGCATCCGGGGCCATGTAGCTTTTTAATTTCATAGTGTATCTGAAAGTCAAGACAAAAATGTATGTTTACCCGAATCAAAAACCTACACTGACACAACAACACAACACTGACAAAAACATTGTTATCAGACTTAATCCATTCAGAACGGGTACACAGTATTGTGTATTATTATTTTATGCTTTAACTATTGAAAACTAGCAGATATACATGCTCGAGCTTGTAGATCTGCTATTTTTTTTAAATCGTGAAAATTAGAATTTTGACCCGATTCTATAAGTGTCTTTTGAATCCTTCTAAGTTTTTTTGAAAAACCCTATGTTTCTATGTCAGCAATCTGGCCAGCCATCGTCAAAGAAAAGGTCCTTTTCACTTAACTGGAGCTCAGTTAGTCTGTTCTTGAGAGACTACTATGTCAGTGGTGCTCAAACTCTTTCATGTGAACGACCCCCAAAATTATATGTATTTGGCCACGGACCCCCATCTCAAAATATTTAGTTCCAGGGACCCCCCAGAAGCAAATATTTGAGTTACAAACGTTCGCTTTGAAAATACATATATTAAAATATTTGCACACATTTTCACGTCTTTTTCAAAAATAGCAGATCTACAAGCTCGCAGCGCGGCACTCGGTGCTGCACTATGAGCTTGTATATCTGCTATTTTTCACTGGTTAAAGCATTCAATAATTCTAGGCCTAAATGGGTTAATAACGAGTTATATGTAAATTAACTTTTTTTTTTTTACCATGCAAGTAACCATTTTTATCCTTACTTGATGAGCTCCACAGTTTCTGCATACATGGGGAATGGAGATTTGGCCTCCTGGGCGCTTCGTTCCAAGGCGTTGCCACACTCGATAAAAGACACCACGGCGTCCAGGTAGTAAACCGCCTTCTCAAACCGGTCCAACTGTGTCAAGCAGGGACATGGCATATGAAAACAAAGCTTATTGGTTAATGACTCATGTCTAAAATCAACAGACGCCGCGGCCTCAATGAAACATTCCAACTAAGTCTTGTTGCAAAACTGGTGAATGTGAATTTTGACCTTTTTTACTGGAAGGACCTTTCGTTCAAGTGGCCCCTCCAGAAAAAGGGGAAGGGCTCAAAGTGGAGTCTCCCTAAAGGAGTGGAAGCACAAGGAAGAGGAAGTGCCATCTGATAATCCCTGCCCGGGGTAAATTGATACCAAATTATAGCTCTGCTACCTGCTTATCTTACAGTGACTTGAGGGCCAGGTAGCAAATGACGTTGTTTTTTTTTCCATTTCAGGCCACAGTTCATGGACTGTCAAAGCACTCTTAAGACTGTGATAGTCTTCTCACCCCCAAGGCATCAAATTTCACCACTTGGTCAAGGTACCTTTACGCTTGATGCCGCCGCAGTGGTCATTTAGTATTCTCTGCGTATTGGTTTGCAACTTGAACGAAGGTTTCGTACTGTTCGCCTTGGGTGCGGGTTATGGGGCTCGTACTCGCATCTGAGGGTCTCAAGGTTTTTATGTGTTTTTAATGAGGCTTTGGCTTTGTCAAAAGTGACACCTTGGGATGAGAATGTGTAGCGATAAGTAATAGTAATGTGTAGTAAAATGGTAATATGACCAGGAAATGTCTGTGCAACGTTACCGGACAACATTGCTGGACAGCATTCCTGACAAGTGGGATTGAATTGAGACAAATTGGGAGGAAATATATTTACAGCATCAACCTGGACATTTGTTTAGGTAATGCCAAGATCTATCAAAGAACTCCATGCAAAATAAAAATAAAAATAATAATACATAAAAAAAACATGTTTTTTCTATCTAGAGGTAGAATTTGAGCCGTTTTCTCACTGCTTTGCATGCAACCTGCCGTCACTTGATGTTGTTGGTTTCTTGTATAATGGTGGTGTTTCACAGGAGAATAGCTTACCACTCTTACCAGTGCATCTGCATTGTGTTTCAGTTTCTTGGCCTCCTGTAGATAGTGATCAGCAGAATGGACCCTGAACGACAGACAGTCAAAAGTTAAAACCAAGCAGAATTGTCCTCTGAACCATCTAAAATGTTTCTTTTCAACTTGAATATTTTAGTTTACAATGTTTTAAGCGAACACAAGTCACACTTCAGCCATAACCTTCACCTCCTCTGAATTTCATTTGAACAAATACGACAGCACGGCAATAACTGGCAAGGCTATGATGTTCACAGCATGACGAGGACATGGTTTCCCAATAGCGGGTTCTTCTTTTTTTCTTTTTTTTTTACCCACCTAAACTAAAGTTAAAATTTACATCCTGTGCTCTCTGCTCAGACGCATCCATGCCTTGGACTCGGAGGCCCTCCTGGAGTTTTTAAAGCATCAAAGGCAACTCTAGATCCCCAGCGGCAGCCCTCGCGGCATTTAGCCTGCCAAGGAGGGGGGGAGGTTATCCACAGTGGAACGGGCTTCTCTTACCTTTCCTCAAACAGCAGCTTGGATCTCTGAGATTTGGAGCCGTCCACGGAGAGCGGCGGCACGGCCAGCTGGTTGTCACAGCCCTTTGAGGATTTCTCCTGCAGTGAAGGAAGGGAATAAAGTTTCAGTGGAAAAAATAAGCCCCCGTGTGTTAAACTGTGTTTGAAGCAACGGTTGAAATGGAGATGGTGGAGACCGGCGAGGAAGGTGAGAGTGAAGGAGACATGTTGGGTTTGCGTCTTACATGGCCATGGGGCAGGTTGGACAGAAGACCTACTACTACAGAGGTTCAACAGTGTTAGATTTAGTTTAGGTCAAAGTCTTTTGATGAAATTGTAATATAGCTTTAGTCATATTCTAGTCATCTGAAAGGTTTTAGTCGACTAAATATCATAAGACTTTAGTCAACTGAATCTACAGCTGATTTTTATGTAAAAAAAAAAGCTTTTTGGCAGGTCTTGATGGTGTCGTAATGGCTGATTTTACCTTTTTTTGCATGCTGAAAATAGTTAATAGTATTTTCAGAGCGCAATACCCGAGTGCAACCAGTATTTTCATTTGTTGACGAAAGTGTCAATATATTTAGTCTTAGTTTCAGTCATTATAGTAAAGTAAGTAAGCCTTGCTGAGCTATGACGCCTATCTCCTGTATCTGTAGCGTGAGGAAGCTTTCGTCAGTGAAAAAAGGTAGTCAACAAACATTTGTCGTCATAGTTTTAGTCTACGATTAGGAAATTAAGCACTGCCTGAAACAAACATGGTGCTTATTGATTGTACGTAACAAACGGCTGTCAGTATAAAAGTGCAACTAGTGAGTGTATACATTACGCATGTACAAAAAACTCCAAACATCCAGTCTTCTCCGCAACTCTGTGTGGGAATAAATGTGTCAACACCTGGCTTTTCTTTGGCTTCTCAACGGACTGAAACCCTAGGAGGCTGAGGTGTTAGCTGAAAACGCCATGGCCCCTCCCCATCCATTCTGTTTGGTGGTATTTTTAAGGTCCCTAGTGAGCACACCGTGCATAGCTAGCAGCCATGGAAAGCAGAGCTGGGCAAATCATGCTCACGGTTCCCAACAAACGTTTCCCTTCTCATCATCATGTTCACATAGCATTTAAAGACCTATTGTGCAGAAAGTGTCCAGCTGTCCACTACCGATAAACAAGGTGAACGACAAGATGCTGTTGCGTGTCAACACAAGCTCTCCATCTCCCCATATGCGCTCCACAGGCCATGGTCCCATCCACACGTACAGTATACAGACATTTTGCTAAATAAACATTGTCCTTTGTTTGCCACTCTCATCAACACGAAATGCCGTTACTAACAAATTACTGCATAAAATGACAGCAGGAAATGTCCGCTTCACAAGCGGATGCTGCAGACGTGTTTTACTGGTAATATTTTGCTAGTCTTCATTCACTTTTGCCCTGCTGTTTGGTGCCCCCCCAAGGTCAGTGCCCAGTGGCCTTGCATTAAGTTGGCACTGATGAGCTTGCACCTGAAACAACAACGATGGCGGATATATGCTGCTTTGTTTGCATTGGGTTAGCACTGCTAGGTCTAATTACAAGTGTAGGAATTCCAACGTGTGTGGTTTGCGGTTTCATATGTTAACTTGTCTGTCCAAAACACAATAACATTTTGCTTTCTGGCTTGTCATAGTTTGTATTTCTGTGATTCTTCTTTCGTAGGAAGGAATAAGACGACACATTGATCAGGAATAAGGAGTGAGTAACATCACAGGCTGCATGCCTTTAATGCCCACAGATATTTAGTCAAACAAAAAGGTCATATGGACAGTTTGAGAGTCTACAACCTTTTGTGAGGTTGTAGATTGGCTAAGATATTTGGTGTAGCGGGAAAGGAGGGGATGCACAGAAGTTATAGACTCCTGAGGGACCCTGATCAATGGAGTATAAAGGTTTTATGTGGCTATAAATAAATAAGGGGGAAGATATCTAAAAACATCCATATGTTGTAGGACAGGCCTAAATCAAACACAGTTAGCTACTACTAGTCATCTTGCTGTCATATTGGGAAGCATGGGTTTGACAGGGGGGTGTGCCGTGACGCCTGACTCAGAGAGGGAGGCGCAAAGCTTATTCAACAGATCTGAGGAGGTGGTTAAATGCTGGGTTGGCTTTTAACAACATGCTTTATAAAGGACGCAGGAAAAACAACAACAACATGGATGGCTGCCTGGTAAGTAGAGTTATGTCACTCTCAACTGATATCGCACAAAGCAGCTTTAATGTCACCGCAGTGTGCCACTCAGAGTATAAAAACTAGAGTACGGACTGCCCCACCCCGAGCAATTCATTTCAATGAAAGTTGCTCATTGTTGTTTGAAGCACCCAGAAGTCTGCCGGGAGTACCCGAGATAAGTTGGCCTCAATATCGATAGCCAATAGCTAGCGTTTCAGATTATAGAAGCACGCACAGTAACGTTTTAAATGCGGACGTTTTGCTATCCCACATTTGACAACCAGGCGACGGCCCCGCCACTGTTCTACCGTGGTTCTGGGGGCTTGGTGCCGCTGCCAAACGAAGAGTTGGCTCTTTCTACAACACTCACCTTTCCATCTCGGGTGCTCCGTCCCTTGTCTTCTCCCTTCCTGTGTTTGGAGGTGGAGTTGCCCTTAGTGCTGTGACCTCCCTCCTTGCCACTGCCCGCCCCACTGGACAACGAGGTGGAAGACTGGCTCACTGTCCTCTTGCGACTCTGGTGCTCTGCCTTGGGCGTCCGCTGGAGGGACATGGAGGGAGAAGGTACCGGCTCCTCCTTCTTCTCCAAAGACCGCTTTGACCTGGGTGAGATAGGATTCCTTCTTAGTTACAACATATTGCTTCCCCCCCCTCACACAATAAGAGGGACACTATCTGTTCAACATTATCTCTATGTATCTGAAATGTTACTTCTTAGCTCACCAGGCAAATATCCGGTAGAAGACAAATTCTAACTCACCTACCAATTTATATGTTACAGTATGATTGAAAAAAAAAAACAGTCAGATTGAAAAAGGAGTGCTTGTTTTCTTTGAGTTCACCCCGTGCACCTTTATCAATCTGTCAGGTTTTCCAATCATACTTTGACATACTGTATATAGAGATCAATGAAGGCTGATATTTTGTTAAGCGTTGAACCACTCAGATTTATTAAAAAAAATAAAGTCACCAGCCAAAGTGCTGGGTCGCTTTCCGAGACGCACACGCCAAATTAAACATCTTTCCGTATTTGGCCCTTGGAAGTGTCAATTTCAGACCCTGCGCGGCAGTGTTCTAGGCATCCCCTCCTGAAACGTTAGTGGCTTACTCTTTGCTGCTGTTCTTGTGATGCGACAGAGACTTGTCTTCTTGCTTGGACCTCTTACTGTCGGGTTTGGCACTGTCGTCATCATTCTTAACGTGCAGAAACAAAAACAGAGAAGAGAAGAGAATGCCTGCATGTTAATGCCCATTTTGAGTATGTTTTTAGTTGTACATTTCTAAAGGATTCCCGGAGCTCAACAATAATTTTGGCACCTCAATGGAGAAGTTGTCAACGAATGAACATCTAACACCTGCCTCAGGAACAAAGGAAAATGGGATCTTAATAATTTGACCTGTTTGCAGTTAACAGAGTAAGGGAGAACCTAAACACAGACAATAACAGTGGACCCCAAGGGAAAGTAATGATGTTTAACTGTTCCGGAACTTCTATGGATCTGCTCATGTTAAAATGTGTGAAGGTTTACCAAAATGCACCTAAAGCTAGAATGGTTAAAAGTAAAGAAGATGACACAATCATCATTCAACGAGTGCCTTATGCTCAAGCAAACCAACCGGCCTTAAACAAAGCACTTCAAGCACCACACAAATCCCTAATTCAATACCAAAGTCAAATTGTCCCTTAAAGCAAGACACTGTTGCACTGTAGCAGAATTGGGAACTGGATTAGCCTTGCGTAACAAGCAGGATTCTATTTGCGTTGTACTCTCCCTGAAGAGAATAAACATAACAGTAGTTGACAGGATCTGGGACTCCTGTAACAACAGAGGAGGAAGTACAATCGCGTCACCGTTAGGTCTCATACCTTATGTTTCCTCTTGCCCTTGCTGGAGCTCTTCTCAGAGCTTTGCTTGCCGAATTCCTTTCCGTCTCTGTCGAGCGAGTCCTCCCTCTCCACTTTGATCTCCGCTGGCTCCTTGTAGGGCCTCCCAGGGATCCTAGAGAGCAGACTTAGGTCTGAAGAGAAGTATATATTGTATAGTTAATGTAAGTGTACAATTTGGTGTAGCATGTGTAAAGGAGAGTGGATAAGAACACAGTATGGATAACGAGTACAGCATCTCATCACTTGAAACAGCTTGAAACAGAAAAACAAACGGACCTATCTTGACCAGGAGAACCGTGAGTGGCTGCCTGGTGGGGTACCGCTCCTCTGGGTCACTGAGTGGCGACAGCAGCTCCTTCTCTTCCATGGGAGAGAACACGCACACAGGTGTCCGGATGCTCTCTGTGTACTTTGGCGTCTGCGACGAGGATGGAATGCTGTCATTCTCCTCCGAATCGGACGAGGAGGAGTCCGTGTCGACGAACTCCCGAGACTTCTGGGAAGTCTTTGTGGGCGCGTTGGTTTTTCGCTTGCCCGCCGCGGCCACGGCCGCCGCGGTGGGCCTCGGCGAGGACTTGGGCTCTTTCTTAATGTTGGGCTTCCGGGAGCCCTTGGTGGCGGCCTTGGGTCGGTGAGGGGCCGGCTCCGGGGCCGGCTCGCTCTCCACCCTCAGCCCGCCCTTGGGCTCCTCCACCACCGGGGGCTTCTCTGACTTTTTGGGCTGCTTCTTGCCCACAGTCCTTCGCTGGCTCGCGCCACCCTCGCTCTGGGCGGGGGACTTTTGCCGCCCGCGGCCGCTCGCATCTCCCTTCTGCGCCGCCCGGAGGTCCCTGCTCGGGGCCGGCGCCCCAGAGTCCTTGGACCCGCCCCCCTGGCCACTGTAGTTCCGCCCCGAGCCATTGTCCCGGCCGTCCTTCTTGTGCTTGGTGGGGACGCTGCTGCTGTTGTCCACCGGGGAGGCCGGGGAGAACTGCTTGTCTGGCTTCCTGATCCAGTTGTCCAGCTGCCACTTGTTGGGCTGCTCGGGCTGAAAGGGTCCGGGACAGACGTGAGAACAGACACTGGCATTGGAAATGTGTACATTTCGTGTCTGTCAGGCAGAAACCTTGTATCTCCCCTATTTCGACTTTCAACTTGCTTTTCCGTGAATTAATGCCCTACATTGTCATGCTACAGTGTCACACAAAAGTAGCAAAAAGTAAAAAAAAATAAAAGAAAAAGGCTGCAATTCGTTTTGAGGGTCTGTGGGTTTTATAAATACTGAACCAATGAAAAGTATTAACTAGAGATTGTGGCTGAATAATAACTACATTGGAACACATTCTCCCCTCCTTATCCTTATCAATTCTTTTTTATTTTATTCAAAGCATGAATGTAGAAAGTTCCACAAATAAATTATGAATAAAATAAGAAAACAATAAAATCACAAGATAAATGCCCTCCCACCACTTTCTGACAAGTAAACGTTTAGGTTTCCAACTCACAGCGACTAGTTCTACCACTAAAAGGTGAACTGCACATTGGATGGGACTTAAATACTGGCTAACATTATGTGTATGGCATGACGTAACACAAAAGTGTTCAGTGGAGGAGGTCGGCGATCATTACCTCTGGCGAGGCGGGGCGCGGGGGTTCGTTGGCCTCGCTGTCCGTCGAGCTGCTCTCGCTCTCGCTGTCCGACCCCGAGCTGCTCTCCGAGCCGCTATGGCTGCTGGAGTCGTCCCGCGAATGGTCCGCTCCCTCGCTGTTATTACTGTTATTACTGGGCAGAGACAGACACACACACCAGCGCACCGCTTATTATATTAGACCATGCAGACCAGCAAAGCATCTGTGTCACTTTAGATTTTAACCACTTTTAACCATTATTTAATACTTTAGCTATTCAAAAATAGCAGATATACAAGCTCATAGCGCGGCACCG
This sequence comes from Nannobrachium achirus, assembly GCF_963921795.1. Lineage (NCBI taxonomy): Eukaryota > Metazoa > Chordata > Actinopteri > Myctophiformes > Myctophidae > Nannobrachium > Nannobrachium achirus. Next base: position 41,816,947 of record NC_137826.1, on the reverse strand, counting down.
AGTGCCGCGCTATGAACTTCTAGATCTGTTATTTTTGAAAAATCATGACAATTTGGGCAAATCTTATGTATCTGAATGTATATATTTTTAAAGCGAACATTTGCAACCCCAATCTTTGCTTCTGGGGGTCCCTGGAACAAAATCTTTTCAGATGGGGGTCTGCGGCCAAATATATATAATTCTGGGGGTCCTTTTGACATTAAAAGGTTTGAGCTCCACCGATATAGAAAACAGAAAACTGTTAGGATTTAGAAGACATTTGTAGAATCGGCCTCTGGTAGACGAGTCTGGTCGCCTTGCATAACGCCGGTGTTATTTCAGCCGTGTTTCTTGTATTGTGCATGCAGCAGTTTGCAACAACTGTAAACAACCACACATCCCCCCAATAAAGAGCAGAGGATTGAAAGTTGTTTTTTTTACATGGTGCATTGCTCACTGGTTGCATCATTTGTTATTGTGTTATTGTGTCTATAGGACCACAGTCAACAGTTAATACATTTTATACAGCTTCATAAATCATGGGAGTAAAAAAAAGAAAAAAAGGCAATTGGGGTGTCACACACTTTGCTTTTTCCTAAACACAACCTTTCTACAGAGGCTTCAAAAGAGTGCCTGGGCCAAGTGGCTGACATTGTGTATTTGATACACAGCACAGGTTGACAAATAAACCCGTTTTCTACACTGTGCGGTCCAGCCAGTGATCAAAGAGTAATGAAACACACGCTTGTTTCAGCCCGTCCCTGCCTACTAAGCTCATTTAACTCACTCGCTACCATTGACGAGATATATAAGCCCCCACTACCATTGATGAGATCGTGATGGTGCGCATCTGCTCTAAAAGAACCGGATAGTAAGTAGGCAGGATCAAAAAACATAATCTCTATTGGCTCCCATGTTAAATTTGGCAGGAAAACGTTTCCTGATCCTGCCTAGCGTCTGCAGCATAAACAATGCTAACTAGTAACTAGTTAGCTTGTACCTCTGGAACAGTTTGATGGATTCAAGTGGGGTCTTTTGTCATTGGCACTGCCGCGGCATGCTTGTGGATCGTGCACGATCTACTGGATCTTACTTGAGATGGATATGGTACGACTACTTTTAAAAAGGTAAGAAAAACGGAAAAGCATGGTAGGGAACGACCAAAGTCGAAAACCAATCTTGGTAGTAAATGAGTTAATGATCAACCAAAGTGGATTGGAGGAAGTGGGAGGGCTGTCTGTGATTGGCTCGCCTGAAGGATCTCAATAATAGCCCACCCACTTGTGTAGCTAAGCGTTTGGTACAGGAGACATCACAGCCTCCAAACAGTACAATCTGATGTCATGTTGATCAGGATGAAATCGCGACACGTATGCCAGTATTTTTGGTTTTATGATATCTTCTTGGAAAAGATTAACTCTTTGACTAGGAATGACAACATACCAACCACACATAAAGGCATAATGTGTGCACCGCTAGCTCCAAAAACACATGACTTGGTGGTTGTTTCATTACTCTTTAATGAGCACCCCTTTTATACCTTGCTGATGTGTTCCTGGACGCGTTCTTGGCTGAGTCCTGTTCTCCTCCATCACTGTCCTCATCACTGCTAAGCTTCAAGTCATCCTCCAGCATACTGAAACACAGTAAGAGCTAGTCACACGCTCACAGCTACTGTATGCAAGTAGAGTGCTTTGTAGGACAGTGGTTCTCAAACTTGTTTTAATTTCAAGCACCCCCCCCCCCCAATCTAATACACAGAAGAATAAAGCCTGCTTTAAAAATGTATATTTTTTAGTTCCTTTTTACATCATTGGACATGACGTTTCGAGCCTACCGGCTCTTCATCCAATGGTTTAAAGAGGAATCAAAATATATTTTTAAGCTTTGGAGCACAAGCCAATGTGCAGAGCCCAAGCACCTGGTTTTTAGTGAGTGGATGTGCGTACTTTATTTGTTTGTTTCCCACAATTTACTACCTCATAACTCTAAAATGGACCCGGGTCCATTTGGTTCCATTTGTACAATCTCAGTGCCTGGACCCCACTTTGAGAACCACTGTTGTAGGCCAATCTGGAAGTTATCTCTGACCTAGTGGGTTCCGAGTTTTTGCATTCTTTTTTTTTTATCAATTAAGTAATGCCCAATTTTATGCTCTGTGGTAATGACGGTGTCGTGTGCCGGAAATAGCTGATCTGCAACTTCACAGCACTTCGTATTGTGAGCTTGTAAATCTGTGACACCGGCATGCGACAAAGTCTTTGACTTTGGTTTTTTACAACAAGGGTTCATATTTTAGATTGTGATTAGAGAAAAGAAAACATGAGTGTTAAAATGTTTTGTTTACTGCTTTCTATAGTTTTAGCGATTTTGATTTCAGTGGGTGGGGCATGTGTACAAGTGGCTAAATATGTCTTTTTAGACACAGTAAGCCAGCGATTTCTTTATTACTATTTACAGTAACACTTCTAGCCCACATAAGTCACATCTGCCCATGAAAGATTGCAGTGCATCTTGGGAATGGGCTTATTGTGTCTAAAAAGACATTCAGCCACTTGTATGCTGCCCCCACCCACTGAAATCAAAATCATTAAAATTGCTAAAACGATAGAAAGCAGTAAATGAAAACATCATCTTTTTTATAATTACAATCTAAAATATGAACCCTTGTTGTAAAAAAGTTGTCATTTAAGTGCTGTAACAAGCGAGGGCTTATGATAGTAACACCTTTTGTTCAACGTAATTCTCCACAAACCTGCAGCCTTACGTTGCGATTTTGGAAGCACACATGGCAATTTTCTATCTTTCTTTAAAGGTAGGGCAAGTGATTTCATTTAATTCAAATAATAACAAAATGGGTCTATGTTCTGATAGAACTAATTACTACAGAGTGTTTGGTCCATATTTGGACTTCGAGTGAGTGGGGCCTTCCTCCAATCATGGTCGAGTGGGGACGGGGCTTGCGCGCACCAAGGCCGGCCCCCACTTGATCATGATTGGAGGAAGGCCCCTGCCTGTCACCTACATGAAAACTGAAACTTAAGCAAAATCACTTACCCTACCTTTAACTATAATTACAGAAGTCTCTGTCTAGGGTGCCAGTGACCATACTATAATAAGGGGGATGTTGGGTTGTAGTTTTTATAGAACAAAACGTGAAACGCTTAGGCGCTAATGTATGCTAACCACAGATCTTATGTTCTGCAGAATTTGAATACACCCACGGTGACATTCGGCGAAGGGAACCCACTAGGTTTTAGGACTTCAACCTGTTGCACTCTATTTACAACCTGCTTTGTGCCCATTTCACCTTGTGAAATCTGTCGTGCTATTTAGCTCCTGATCTGCAAATCTCTGGACCTTTTCTAACTATCTAATGTCTAACCAACATTGACTTTTACTCCTGAATGAACTAGACTGCACTCTGTTGAGGTGCCGACTTGCGTCTTGTGTACTTGTGGCCATATATGGCCTACTTGTGCGCAGCAGAGCACACAAGTACTGTGATCGGTGAGGAGTGCTGTTTGTATGCATGTGGGTGGGCAAGTTGGCACTGTCTAGGTGCCAACTTGCGATTTGTTATTTCTATCAGGTCACACTTGTTGGTGGTGACGTCACCGAGAACGCTGCTCCCCCATTGGCTAAAGGCTCTGCCTTTGTACTGTCGTTTGGAAACAGACAGCCGGAAAACAGACGGAACCGAAAATAGTACTTGCGCGCTCTGCTGGCGCAAGTAATAACGGCAAAAACGACTTAACACTAAATGAATGGCGGCAGAACTGGCCTTTACACCGGCCAGTGTGCAAAGGGGCGGCCAGTGTGTTGGGGGTGGGGTTGGGGGGGGCACTCACTTGGGCTGATCGTCACAGGTCTTGGATTGGTGACTGCTGGAGGACTTTGTAGAACTTCCCCTCTCTGGAAACACAAGTTGGAAAAGAAATGAGACCACCACAATGTATTCCTGCTCAGATTTATGACGTGTAGAGTTTAGTGTGTGTGTTGCGAAGTGGAGCATGTGTCATACTCACTATGTCCACCTGGAAAACCTGAGTGCTGAGATTCCTAAAAAGAATATTACAGAAAAATGCCATCAGCTTTTGATTCTGCTGTACATTGAATGGCTATTACTGACTTACTGACAAACATGAGATAATGAGAGGTCTGTTTGACACGCGTGGTGTCGCACACACCGAAAACAGCCGTTCTACAAGCTTTTAGATCGTCCATTTTCAGGTGCGCGAGACTGGCACGTAACTGAACATACATCAGACTTAAGTCAATGCTGGTCATGTGTTATTAATATATAATAATATGTCATTAAGAATGCATGTGAACGGTGACTGACGCTGACCTTAGTGGGGAATGGAAACTTGGAGGGCTCCGTCTTGCAGGGGGTGTGGATGGCTGTCAATGGAGGGGGCCATGACTGAGTCATTTCCTGAGAGACCGGGGAAAGAATTCAACAGTTGTAACTCTTGCTAAAAACGTTTAGGAAATACACATCACTGTCTGGACAAAGAGTGAATTTGCTCATGGTGGAATAGTCATCTTTCCAATATGCTGAAATGCGGGGGAGTCTTTAGGAAAACCCCCCCAAAAAAAGGGCAGCAATGAATGTACCAACCTTTAGGATCTCATCGACACAGTTGGCGTCGCCGGAGCCCTAGAGACACACAAACATCACACTTAGCACATCATGTGTCTCCGCTGTGAGAGAGGACTCCTGTGAGTCACTTCTACATGGGCTTTATGATCTTGGGGTCACAGCCGATGGAAGCGTATTGCTGATCTGGAGCACCAGTGATATCACAGTAATGACATCATTCAAAGACATCCTCTACACATTAAAATGTTGCTATAATAAAAATAAAAAAAAGAAAAGACTACGATTCCTCCATTACCGTTAAAGCCCCAAAGCACGACCGATTTACCATTAACTCATACCCTGCCAAACCCGAGGAACCCGAGAATTTCGCGATGTCCCTCCCTGCCACGCCCGAGGAACCCGAGAATTTCCGCCATTTTGAAAAAAAAAAAAAAAAAAAATCAAAAAAATTTTTTTTTTTCAAAAAATGTTTTGGGACCCCAAAAACGTTAGTAGGCATGATAGCGATCGCGAAATTGCTTGTTTAACCCCCATACAACCCCCATACAACTCAGGTAGCAGACCTCCAAGCTCACAACAGTGTAAAACATAATGGCTGCTATCTCATGAATGCCTGAACGGATTTCCATTCGGATTTTTTTGTTTGAAAGCTGTGAGCAATGTGGACACACGTGGTGCATTATCTAGGCATGGGTGTGCATGATCCGTGCACTATGAATTACATGGAAGTCTATGGAGACGAATGGCAGTTAAAGAGTACGAAGGTATTGTTAAATGGCAGCATATGAGTTAAAAAGGCCCATTCAGTGACAAAAACAATTGGGTTGCTCCCACCAAAAATAATACATAGCCCTAGAGACTTCAAAGTGGTGAATGACTGGGCTCTCGATTCCAGGACTAACAGACACATTTTCAAACTGTATTGTGGGGCTGCAATAAGTTGTTTATGTTGCTAATGTCAGCATTTGAGTAAAACAGATCTTTTGGTTAATCTCATTTCAAATTATATATTTTATCTAAAAGTCTAACTCTGGAAGAATGTATGTGAATAGAACCCACAAGTTATAATTCTCAACAACACTATTTTTGTATTTATTTTTTGCCTTTGAGGCAATGAACTCTGCAATGCTAAGAGGCGTAACCAGACACCGGTGGGCCTGGTTAACATGGCTATCTGTGTGCAACATTGTCGTGTCTCACCTCTACCGGTGCCGAGGGGATCTTGAGCTTGGACAGTGAGGCCTTGCCGTTGGCCTTCATCTCTCCCATGGTGCTGCTGTGAGACTGGCCGCTGTAGCTTTCCGCCTGTGAGCTCTTGGGCTCCGCCGTCTCCTGACCGTCCATAGGCCGCACATAGGCGGTCGGCTTCTGCAGCATAGAGCTGGGCTTGGACATGAGCGACGGCGGGAAGGCCTGGCTAGAGTGCTGCCCGGTGGGGAAGGACGTGTGGACGCGCGAGGGCGAGTCCCAGTTGGCCTCTCGGTCCCTGGGGGACTTGGATCGGTAGCGCTGCTCCTTCCCGTGGTGCGTCTCGGTGGAACCGAGGGAACTGCGGGAGTGGCCGGCGCCGGCGCCGCCTCCACCCGAGGAGCTCAGGGAGCCCTTGGCCGGGCTGGAGGTGTGGGATTTCTCGGAACTTCCGCCGTGTTTACTCGACTTCTTCTCCCGCCCCTCGCCTCCGTGTCTCTGGCTGCCGCTGGCGCCGCCGGCTCGCCCTCCCTGGAGGCTGGAGCGCTTCTGGGACTGTGAGGAGGACGAGGAGGAGGTAGAGGTGCCGGGCGCGGGCCCCACAGGCGTCCACTTGCTGCTCTGGCCGCCCCCGTTGCCTCGCTGGTCCCCGCCAAACAACGATTGGCTCGACTTGTCCTCGGCGGACGTTGAGCTGCTGGAAGGTTTACCGGTCAGTTTGGGAATGGTCTCCCCTCCAATTGGTTCTTTCATTTCGTCGTAGTTGCCCAGCATGCTCTGGATACGGCTCGATAGTTTGTCTTCCTTGGACTGGAGAGAGAGAGAGAGAGAGGGGACAGGGGGGTATGAAGGGAAAAGAGAGACAGATGAAACATGAGGGTCACATTGGGAGCATGAGTCAACCTCATGGGTTAATTGCCTTCCATCAAAAGCACACATTAAAAGATGGACACCGGAGGAAGTCATGGAAAATAAGCAAAAACGAGCCACCATGTTCTCCACGTGAGATGGAACAAAACGTTGAAGGAAGGGGAAACGATATCTCCCAAGTCTCTACTGTCACTTGAGTTTAACAAAATACAAAACAAACTACGTATTAAACATGAAACGTATTGTATCACCTCTGCACAGAGAGAGAACGATTGGCTCATTCAAACTCTTGCCAGCCTCCGCCTCCCCATCTGCTAAAGGAGATAAAGGTCTTTCCGTCCGAGAGGTTAATCAATCACTTTGGGGGCCAGGAGCACCGGCCGACCTGTTGGCTACCAGGCCGTGACAAGAGGTAAACCACCGGCTGAGGAAAGCGATCTAGTTTCACAAAGCCCCTCACACCCCCCCCAGACCGGCAGACCCCTGCGCTGCTTGACAGATAGAGACTTGAGGGGAGTGGGGAAACACAAGCCGTTATCTGTAGCAGGAAATGTAACTTGGTTGAGCAGCAACACACGCCCTGCTGCGATTGCCTCCTGCCAGCGTTGGCCCGGTCTGGCACGCACGTGTGGCAGGGGAGGGGGGGGACGGCACTAAAAGGTCTAGCGGCGAGCACCTAATATCGAGTGGCTTCTCAGGTTGGTGTCACGGGGGGCGCGGGTTTTAAGGACGTAGCTCTTATTCATTTACGTAGTTTCGAACGTCTCTGTCTGCCTCTCAAATGTCATGTGAAGACAGAAAGGACATGCTTTGATGCCATTTCCCGTAGATAAAAATCATCGTCTTTTTTGTGTGTGTGTGTGTGTGTGTGTGTGTGTGTGTGTGTGTGTGTGTGTGTGTGTGTGTGTGTGTGCCTGCGTGTGTCGTGAGGTACATCTGTATGTATCTCACGCTATAAAAGAAAAGAAAGTTATTACTCTGCTGCTCTACATCTGTTTAAGTACAGCTGCAGCTGTGTGCACACGGCACAGACCTTTACAGCAGAACACAGTAAACTTCCACTGTCTGGAGCATGACAGACAGACAGACAGGCAGAGAGGCAGAGAGAGAGAGAGAGAGAGAGAGAGAGAGAGAGAGAGAAAGAGAGAGAGAGAGACAGAGAGAGACAGAGAGGGAAAGAGAGAGAAGAGTCAACTCAAGCTTACATAAGTCTCTGGAAACCATCACAAGGAGAGGCATAATGCCATTAGTATTGGAACAGATAGGGTTTCAGTTCTGTTCAGTTGTTAGTAGTTTTTTGCATTGTACATGACCCCTTTAAAAAACGCTTTACCTCTCAAAAGCAAAAAATAAGACCCCGAGACAAAGCAAACGCTGTAACAATAACCTTCATTCTTCACAGCTGATGACCCATTTTTCCTTAAAAAAAAAAAGCTCAAATACGTTGACGCCTATGGCACCGTGCTGCAGCCCTGCAGCCTTATATCATCTGCCTAACAACACAGAATCGTGCAGTGCGCCATTTCACTTCATCTATGAATGTCCTGAAATTTAGCTTACTGGTTGACACTTGCAGCCTTTCTGTGGACTTCTCCCTCTTCAAAGTCTACGCCTTTACCTTTGACTTTGTTGTGGGCTAAACACACAGAAACACACGAGGCCTGCACTCCACACTCACCTCTGATCCCTCTGCCATTCCCAACCTGTCAGGACACATTCTGTGCCGCCTCTTTGACGGCTGGGCTCTGGCCGAAGGAGAGGAGGCACTTACCTCTACTCAAATCTGGTTAGCGGCAAAGATTAGGCCGCTATGGAGGACTGAGAATCCTCTTTTACAATGATTCTGGAGGGGGGTTCTGGCAAAGCGAGGGACGGTGGACAGGGTATGCAGCTACCATACCCTGGGTCCAGGGGGGAAAATAAAAGTTACTTTTAAATATAAACCCATGAATGTCTCTTTGTCTATCTGTGCTGGTTATTATGTTGTTAAATTACAGTAAAATAATTAAAAATGCAAATTTTAACAAAATGGTCACTTTAACAAGGTATTATAATTATATTCTCCACACTTTTATTCTCCCCATCTTGACAAAATGGTATATTACCAGGTTCCGCAGGTCAGCTGCACAGGTGCAATGCATTATTGTTAATTGTGGCACGTTTACTAACATGTTTAGCTGCACTTCCAGGCTGCCATATCCAGCTCAAGAAACCGTAGAAACGGAGGAACAAATAAAATGTACTTCTTAAAATAAATGTATCATGCCTGTTGCTAAGGTATGGCAACATGACTGGTGTCTTGCAAGCGCGCGAAGGCGCACGTGCAAGACAGTGAAGACACCAGCCATGTTGCCATACCTTAGCTTTTTCTGAACTGACGCCACTGGCATGTTTTCTTCTTTTATTTACTGTACGGCGGACACGCATGCAGGATGACGGCGAGTGAGCAAGGCTGCCAAGAAAAGATAGTCAACATAAACTGGTGCGACACAGGTCAAGTCGAGTCAAACCAATGTCTTATAAAACTGCATAGCACCAGTTTGTTCTGGATTTATTGTCGGCGCGGAACAGTGACACGTGAAAATGGCCTAATTTAACCCTAAGGCCATCGCAGGCACTCAGCGGTGAGTCAATACAACTAGCATTACCATTACTCACTTAATTCTGAGAAATACGGATGTGGCTAAGACAACATTATGTGTAAAAGAAGGGCAGGGCCATACAACAACCCAGAAACAACCTTTCACCCATTTTCTCTAGGATGTAACTGACTACCAAGGTGGCACAAAGACCACCCCAGTCCAGTCAAGGAATCTTTACTCTGGGAAACACTAGTAAGACGCCTCAGGGCGACAAGCGACCTCGCCCTAAATCGCCACAGTGATGTGGACATCAGGGAAAGTAGACATCAGGGATCTCCATATATGGGTATAAAAGGGATTGGTTCCCCTGGCATCACAGAGATCTCCATATCTCCATATATGGGCATAAAAGGGATTTGTTCCCCCTGGCATCACAGGGATCTCTCTAACAGGGCATCATTAATATTGATGACATCAGGGAACTCCATATATGGGCATAAAAGGGATTCTGTTAGTGTGACATCACAGTGAAGCCAGAGCGGCAAACCCATTCTGGTAGAGTTGTTTATGTGGTCCATTAGTGGTCTATGGGTTTGCCCATAGACTGTAAAAATGTGTACACGTCTACACGCGGACAAGCTGTGACGTTTCTCATGGTAAACAGCGACCTTCGGTCGCAATTAAATGTACATAATATAGCCAGAAAGTTATACTGTGATATTTTCCCTGAATATCGAAATAACAATTGGTCACTTTTGTGACAAGAATAGGTCGCATGAAGCAGGCAATTGCATGGCTTCATCTATAGATCACACAACATTTACTGACATTATAACATTATAAACTAAGGTTGGGCGATATGCCCCAAAAAATCCTTTCGGCCATCGTCAGCCCAAAATTTGCTGTTTGACGATATATTCGCCTAGAAAAGCAATAATGTGAGAACAACTCAAATGTCGGAAATAGCAGATCTACAAGCTGTAGATCTGCCATAGTCACGTGACTGCACGCTGTCAAATAACAAACCGAAATGAGACTAGCTAATGAGACTAGACTAATTACACTAATGAGACTAAATGAGAAAAACACTAGCCTGGTAAGCTCAACACACACACCCATCCAAGTTTACTTTTTTCCAGTCTTTTTCATATTCGGACAATTGGATAAATTGTGTTGCTGCGGGAACAATCACCCGCCCGGTCCACCCTCCCCTGTAACTACAGGGACTCGCAACACGCATTGGGTAGCGAGTGAACTCACATTTCAAATCGCATTGACTGACTGACTGGTGATATAAACATAAGCAGACACAAGTTCTAGTATCAAGACTTGACAGCAAAAGTTGTGAGACCGGGGGACACGCGTCCCTGCGTCATCAAGCTTTCAAATGCACAGCAACGATTTGCAGAAACTAGAGCTGCAGTTTCATTTTCGATTTTACGGCTCGTAACTAGGGATGGTCCGATCAGGTTTTTTGGAACCGATCAGCGAGCACCGATCACAAAAGTTTGATCACCCGATACCGATCAATCACCGATCCGATCAAGTTATTATTTATATTTTCTAAATGTTAATGTTTTAACTTTAATTCAGTCATTCACTCATGAATTCATTTATATATTTGCCTTATAGTTATTTACCAGCATTACTATGTATTTATTATCATAGCAGTAACTAATTATTCCTTCAGCACTGTGGAAATCAATACCCCAAAATGGCCTCAAGTGGGCATACTGAATGGCTGGTTAATCGGATGCACCGATCCGATCAGATCGGTGAATTTACCTTTTGATCTAAACCACCGATTATCGCCGATCACGCTTTGATCGGCCCGATCCGATCCATTGCCGATTGATCGGTAACATCTCTACTCGTAACCTCTTTGTATTTGTAAAAGCCTCGTCAGAATTAAATCACAATCACAGTGTAATAGTAATACCTAAAACTGCTGGCCCAAATTGATTTTGCACAAACTTTATTGTGCTGTACAGGTTAGTTGGGCTACATTTGATGAGTTAAATTATCGATAAGATAATAAAAACTCTAGTGAAAACGATTATCACGACCATAATCATATCTCTGTTAATCCACGCATTGTATCATTTTGAGGTCTCAATAGACAGCAATAGAAGGCAAACGAGAAATTAAAAACAAAGAAAAGAGAGGTTGAGAGAGCAACAGAGGTTCTGCTTCCTTTGACAAGTTGTGGCTATGCATTCCTCTTGGCCAGCGGTTTAACTCAAGTGGCAACACATGGAGACCCACAAAATGCTTCTGCCGAGATGTGTTTAAAGAAAGGTGAGAGTGTGATGTCTATGATTGGAGGGAGTCATGCAAAACAAAACAAAAAACAATGACAGAGAAAGTCGACCAGAAACAGGTCTACGGCCACTTCCAGTCATTGCTCTCAAAATGCTTCCTTGGCTTCTCTTAACCAAGCTATGAACTTCATTGTATGTCAAATAGGGGCGCTGATAAATATCGCTGATGGATCGTATAGATCGTGATACCAACCATATCCAAATTCAATGCAATTGTGATATGATATTCCCCTACGTCAAATAGCAAAAATAGCCAATCTGAATCTACAAGCTCAAAACGTGTCAGAATGTGTTGTTTGCCTAACCCGGAATAAGGACACTAGGGTTCATGTCATGTGGTTACGTTACTAAGTCTTCACATTACATTGACCAGTAACTAGGACCCAGGCAGCAAGTTGTGATCGTTCCATTTCTCAGAACACCCACGTTATATAAAAAAACAAAAACAAAACAAAGCGTGAACTTACAACTTTGTAGGGTTCAGGAAAGAGAGGTGAGTTTGCTGGAAAGGCCTCTCCACCACCTTGCTGGATTTCTTGATTTCGCCTCTCTCGTTCTTTCATTCGGAGCACATTCCGGTCCTCACGGTTCATGTTGCTAACAACGAAGAAACACAAGCGTGAGTCAGTCAACACAGGGGAAAATAAGAAAATAATACAGAAAACTGCTTCCTGCCCTTCTTTTTCTTTCTCCATAGCATTTTTATACCCGAGTTCAGATAGGAGAATGCCCGAGACCGAGAGACATGCAAGACAAGACGTGGGGCAAACCCGGGTCCATGACATGTGCATTATGTCCAGATAAACAATACTTTTCAGGATTTGAGGAAAATTACTTGTCTTCCAACTGAACGCATGTTCCACATTGCGACATACTGTCATCAACAGCAGCGAGACAATAGCTTTTTATCCTACAGGTGGAAAAACCGCAGCACAACAGGGAGGCTAAAATAATCAAATGGCTAAAAAGCACTTAAGAGAAAGTGGCAGTTCACGCTGAATGAATTGTGAATTGGCAGATGGATTACACCGCCATGACTCATCCGGCCATCAAAACTGAACCAAATGACATCTGAAATAGATTAAATGAGCCCTTAGGGCTGTGTGGCTTCCAAGTAGGCCTAATGAAAAATAGCTTTGTTTCCATTCCCCATGCAACGGCCCAGTTTTCAAAGGTAGACCAGCTTGTATCACTGCGGTTTATGGCGCTACATTAAAAAAGGTCAGGTGTCTAGTTTCTAAGGAGTATTAAAACACATATTTTCTCAAACAGCTGTGGCTGTTTATGTAAGAGATTGTTCAGGTACAAAGGGCTAAGTGTCACCGTTACTGACAGGACCGTTAACATAATTTACAGAGAGCCCCTACATAACCTGTGCTGGAGGAATCCCGGTGACAACCTGTGGACAACCTAGCCTAAAAACAGGCTTGTCTGCTTACTGTGCAGCCGCCCTACACGTTAGCACTTTGTGTTTGTCTATTTTTTTTCTTTTCGAGGTTTAATGCTTCGAGGTTTAATGCTTTTTAAGCCTCGTCACACATAGTCTTACAACACAAACAGCTCCTTACCCACGTCTTTCTGTGTACTAATGCGTCTCATAATTGTATTTTATGGTGTCAAACTGAGAAACCCGCACTGTCACAATCTCGGCAGATGCTGTGCTCACTGCGCTGTGCAAATTCCGAGCCTCAGTAAACCAATTTTTATGGGAATTGTGAGATATAATGGGTTTAATCACTGCGTTAAGAGGATACAAAACTCACACTTGTTGCACTGAAAGCATGCTACATATGCAGTCAGAAGGGAACGCTAGAATGTGAAATAAATAGAAGACATAATTGGAGGTAATTAACCTCTTAAGGCCTATATACTTCGTTGCACGAGGAAAAGCTAAAATAGCTATTTGTGGCATGCAGATTGAGCCGTTAGATTTACTGTTTTTTTTGCATTTGGGTGAAAAGTGGTTGATAAATCTACCGCATTCAAATCATAGAATGTAACCACAAAATCCCCAACAGCGACATGGCGACGGGTAAAACCTGCAGGTGTGTGGATATAAAAAACACACAGGGGGGGGAAAAAAAAAGAACAGAGCAAGCCTTCGTTGTCTGTGTGTACACTAGTATGAGTGGGCCAATCAGAAAACTAAAAACATGTCCATTATTCATGGGTTTCTCCTCCTCGCAAGTTGTTGTTACAGGCAGGGCTGTGTGGATTTTCACTAGCCATGGAGAGAACACAATGTCACATGTGACTAAACGCTGCCAGTGCTTACTATACTCCCAGACTGGAAAATACACCAGTTTGTTACCATCATGACAGTAATGGGCCGCATTCCAAAAAGAAATCCGCAGTTAACCACTTCAAAAACTGTGAAAGTACACCTATGTTAAAAGTGTCTGTTTTGAGTAATGAAGACAGTGGGACTTGAGGTCCTTGATTGTAACAGACAGGGAGAAGCCAGTTACATAAGAAGAAGAAAAAAAAATCACCTACTCAAGCCTGACGCCTCAGTTAGGCCTTGTAGGCCTCCGGCACTGAAAAAAGTCCAACAATGATTTAAAGACTGTTGACAGAGTCTGTTGACAGAGTAAGATTATGCAGCACCCACCCAACCGCCTCCTCTATTTTAAACAACTCCTCACTCACGTGTGTATACGTGTGTATACGTGTACAACATGTATGCGTCTTCCCCCGGCTGGGCACGAGACGAACAAAACAAAAACACACGCCTGTAAGCCAACCACACCAACAACAAAACTAGTCTCGCTGCATTCTCAAAACGAGGAGCATTCGCAGGGCAAAGATTTGCACAACTCAATGGTTGTGTGTGTGTTATCTACCCCGTGTCAATCAGCTCTGCCTATAACATTGTAAGTGTGTACTTCTTTTCAAGAATACGTGGGTTAAACCAAGTTAAATACTGCTATCACAGAAAGCACACCGTCTTCCAAGTTCTTTTCAATTTCAGGCTGGCTATCTGCGCGCGTATCAAAGTGTAAATAGACATTTCTCAACCAGCCTTATAGCTAGCCCATGGTCTGTTTTACATCAACAACAATCCCCAGCCATGAGTCATTCCTTGAGGAACCAACGTGATGCTTGAATCCTATAGCAAGACTCCATTAAAGCCAAACCCCAGGAAGCCACTGAGGCCATAACCGCTGCCTGTGAGGCAGCTGGGACCCACCATTAACTGCATTTTGAGACAAGATAACTGTTGAGAGACTGTACTTATATTTCGCTCATAGACTGCTGATAGATTGTACTTATATTCATACAGATAGGGTCAGTTGACAGACCATATGCTATATATACAGTAGAGGTGAACCGATTGATCGGTTCCGATATCAGATCGGCCGATCAAGGCCATATCGGTTTTGATCGGTGTTTCCATAATTGGATCAAAGCGAGCCGATCAAGGGATTGAAGCAAAAGGGACGTTGACGTTCGATTCACGTGCGCGTTGTGCATGCGTGCTTCTGACGAAGGAGAGCTCTGTTCTCCTCTCTTCTCTTGTGTGTGTGTGTGTGTGTGTGTGTGTGTGTGTGTGTGTGTGTGTGTGTGTGTGTGTGTGTGCGTGCGTGCGTGCGGCTCCATGTTCACTTCTGTCTGTGAGCCACTTAATCCCCCCCCTCCTCCCACACCACACACAGACATGCACCGAAGAAAGGGGGACAGAGTGAGATGAAAGTTGTTTGTTTTAAACATATTGGATACACCATTGGAATAGTAGCCTACTTCTACCTTTGTAGGTGTTGACTTCTCAAAGTAAAATCCACGATTTGAGTGATCAGATGAATGCGTTTTCAGCTGTGTTGGGTTAACGAGGCTCCGCTCGTGTCTCTCTCTCTCTCTCTCTCTTTGGGTTAACGAGGCTCCGCTCGTGTCTCTCTCTCTCTCTCTCTCTCTCTTTGGGTTAACGAGGCTCCGCTCGTCTCTCTCTCTCTCTCTCTCTCTCTCTCTCTCTCTCTCTCTCTCTCTCTCTCTCTCTCTCTCTCTCTGCGACGTGAGAGAAGAGAGAGAGGCTGTAACGTTGATGTTAAACTTAATTCCAAAAAACATAATTCCAAAGTCATTGGAGGACAACAGTTGGAGGTAGTTGTTGTCGATCTAAGGATAACGTTTGTAGTTCCCTTATATAGTTTAAAACAGTCATTTCCACAGGTGCTAACCGTTAGCACTAGATGTAAGGAGGATGACGCGTTGCCATTTAGTTTCTGCGACAGAAACAAGCAAACAGGTCTATAAAAAGTGTTGCCATATCCTGTTTTTTCCAGCAAACAGGTCTATAAAAATAAAAAACTGGGAAGGTCAGTCAAACAGAAATGTTGTTGTCTGATATTGTTTAAGAACAGTGGTTCTCAAACATTTTCATGCCAAGAGCAAGGACCCCAAATATGTATATAGTGTACAGAAAATCTTAAGGGCCTATTTGGCCTATTATTGTTGCTATTAACCATTATAGCCAAATAACCTTGAAAATAATGAAGGATAGACAATATTGCCACTGTCTTTATGAGAAAACCTTTTTGTTTTGTTTTTCTTGAGGAGGAATTTTCCTAGGACTAAAATGATTTACGATAATATATCATATTGAGAATCGAATCAAATCATGACCTTAAAATATAAAGTTGAATTGAATTAATATATACAATGTCAATGTTGTGTAAGAGGAATCATTAAATATATAAATGCTCCGACAGTGACACAATAGAAGAATTTATGGATTTCACGCTGTGATCGATCGGTAATATCGGTGGTAATATCGGTGCTTTGATCGATCGGTAATATCGGTATCGGCAGATATTGATTCCAGCTGATCGGTGATCGGTATCGGCCCCAAAAAACCTGATCGGTGCATCTCTAATATACAGTATATATATATACACACACACATTATTATTATTATTCATCTTGGCTTGGTTTTTGACCCTTACTATTACCTCATTATCTCATTGCTGTTGCCACTATGTTATAGATTATCTTAACAGGGGAGGTGTAAGATAAACGTTTAGGCTATTCATAATCTGAAAATATATGATCATCATCATCATCATTCTCATGTTGGACCTTGCAGAGTAACGTACAAAACGAACAAAAAGAAAAGCATGAGTGGCCTGGAGGAAAAAAAGAAAACAGTTAAAAGGCCACTACACCTGAGCTAACCAAGATTTGCCTGACAACTAAGTTCTCCACTTAACAAGCTGCGTGGGTGATAATACAAAACAGTAACATGCTAGTAATATGTTGGTTAATTTCTCCCTCTCTACCAACCACTTTGACAGATCCCACCAGAGTCGTCCTCGAATGAAGACATTCTTAGTCGACTAATAGGGATTTGAAAACGAATTCAATCGTTTATTTAATCGTAAAATCTGTTTACTGTATACAATAATGCAGAGAGACCAATCTTTTCAGGTTGAGAACTTTCCATTCTAATGATGATTTCACAAGGGCTACAGTCTACTGAAAGCAGAATTAAAGGTTACTGTATATCTAGAGTTGACATAAAATAGGGGCAGTAAAACAGCCTTGTTCGAGTAAGATCAAAGTCACTAAACCACCCGATTTGTTAATTATGAAGGGACAGCCCTGGCTGAATAACACGGCAACGTCATTTAGCGATCCGGGTTTGTTTGAAATAACGCTAATTAGAATTGCTCTCCACTCTCCTGCCCTGGAAACAGCTCTCAAGCGTAATTATTCTATCTCCACTGAACAATGGAAACCCTGAATGATGACAAAGCAGTAGGGGTTTAATTACTCTTGTAGTGTTTGTTGATGCAAACAAGCCTATTAGCGGCAGCCCCCCATGTGCAGAGTGGGGCTGGAGATGTCAAAGGTGGCTGTTAGCGCCTTGAACCATCAAATGCACTCCTTTGTAAAAACACTCCTCCTGTCCTTTCAGTCCACTTTAAATGAGCTGCACTGCAGAACAAGAGGTTACTCCTCCTTGACATAACGGTTTGTCAGATGAGAGAGGTTTCCATCTGCTCCACTCCAACTGTGTGTGGTTTCAGGGAAACTCAGCAACAAGGTGAGGTTCCGGTGAAACCACAGTCGACTTTAACTGGAACCTCAGCATATGGTGTTAGCGGCACATGATGAGTTCCTTTTGCAAAAAGCCTTGTCAATGATTTGTGTACATGATCAAAGCCAGAATCGCTTTGTTTTCCTGGGAAGTACAATGCAAAGCAATTTATTTTGGGGTCATTGGTGTAAGAAATGCAATATTTACTTCCTTCCCTATGATCACATGTTAGTCTGGAGGACTGGGTCTTGGGTATAACAAAATCAACAAACAAAAATAAAAGTTATTTTGAGGAGGGAAAAACAAAGGAAGGGTGTAAACGAACAGCGCTTAAAGTCATACTGTGTAACATTCACTTTAGTAATCTGTTTTAAGCAACACCCTTTGTAGCTCCATTGTCATTATAGCGTTTGATAAGGAAGGAAAGCTGTAAAAGGAATGCTGCAGTGTCCTAGCATCACCCGATGATATTTTGGAAAACAACAACAAGTTGTCAGAAATAGCATTATTAACTGTAAAATACAAAAATTAATACATTTCCAGCATATTTCCAATCGTAAAAGTTGGTTCTGAACGGGAACCACAAAATCCTTGGTTCCTCTGGTTCAATCATGGTTCAATCTGGTGGAAATGCAAGCCGGTTCACAAGAACGAACCAAGGTTCCAAGAAAGTTGAACCGGCACTGGTTCTGGAACCGGTTCTTTGCTGGTGGAAAAGGCCCCTGAGAGTCTATGGGCTGGAACCAGGCTAGGATCTTGCCTTTGACCAACTCAATTGCCAAAACAAGACAAATCCAAGGCTAAGTAACAAAAAACATCAAATGTTAATCCAATCGAACGTCCTGTCCCTGACAAAGTAATTTCATCAACCCTCAAATGGCATGGAGCTAGAACTCCTGGCTTTCCTTCAAACCAAGTACTAGTACAGTAGTGTCAATAGTACAATGCAAATATTAGAAACAGTAGGCTACCAGCCAAACAGCCATTACCAGTTGGTTACTTTTAGTCATTAAATGAATCAATACCACCAGCAGAGATGCTTGGTAAACAATCTGTTTGGATTTTTAGGCCCCAAAGCCCATTCAACACAGAAGATAGTACCAGCCATGTTTAGGGTCGATTCATACTCAACTTTTAGAGCCTAATTTATTTTGGTGGAGTATGAATCGACCCTTAGCCAAACCAGCTCTTACCTCCCATGTCTTCACTTTATCAACTTTTCACATTCAGTCCAACAACCATTACTGAACAACATTTAGTAATGTTATGATACTCATTACTGTCACTGTTCCTGTGTTTCAGGCCATGCCTAGTTTACGGTAACGATTCCCTCTACCATCTAGCGGCAGAGAGGGGGGGGAAAGGTCAAAGTCTGTGGAGTTTTAAAAGGCAGCACAACGCTGCCTGTAGCTATGCTAATCTGCTAACCTCTCTGCCTCTCTCTACCTCACAATATAGGATTTAAAAACGCTAACAAGCCATGTCTTCGGCCCCAAGCAAAAAATAGAACAAAAAGAAGGAAGACGGAACTGATGGTTATCTTAGCATCAATGAATACAGGGCAGTGTTTCAAGTCAACAGGCATATCTAAAGCCCCCCTCCCCCCACAACAACTTAGGTTATCACAGCCTGATCACTGTTCTTTAGAGAATTTCAAAGTCAACCACTAATACACCACAAAAAGTAGAGACAACTAAGAGAAATAAGTGAAGCACTCCAACTAGTTGTGCATTTCTTACCCTGACTGAGAGGCCATGGCCCCAACCAGTGAAACATTGGAAGGAGGGGGTGGGGGGGGTCAGAGTAGCTGTCGGGGAAGTGTTCTCGTCATGGTCTGTTGTGTCAGCTCGCTTTCGTGTCTCAACCTCCTTCTCCAATAACAGAACGGCCCTGTTCTAGCCGTCGATTTACAGTTCCAAGCTCCAAAGTACAGTTTCTTTACTCTATTTCGACGGCACAGTGCAATTTCCTTGGAGTGGAGACAAATCTGACTTAGAGAGAGGGGAGGTGCCTGCTTGTTCTCGGGAGATACCAAGTCAGCAAACAGAGAGAGGGTGGTGGGGGGAGGGGGGTTGCTGCTGCAGGCAGGGAGGGGTACAATAGGTGAAGTCAGAGAGGAGCCAGAGCCTTTTGTTCCCGTTTGAGTGAATGCGTGATGATAAGTATGTGGGGGGTAAAGCCTAGGGGGAGAAGAGCGAGGCTGAGCCTGCAAAAAAAAATGTGACTGAATGAATGAATGATAAAGAGATGCTTTTACAAGAGAAAACAAATTGGCTTGATCTTCTTCAATAAGAGCACAGGTGACACACAATCGCACCAGCTCCTGTAGTTTTTTCCACGATAACACAAATCTGGGCTGAATGTGATTTACTAATCAAATAGCAAAGTTCTTTCATTGTTTAATCAAGGATTCAAATCGATTCATTCATTCATTATGCATTAAGGCACGAAGAACCAAAATGCAAAAGCACTGCACCGCAGCAGGAAAATTATGACGGCTCATTATTTTATGACAAACATTAACTTGTTAATTTAATTTATCTGGCTGCTACTTTGCATCTTTAACTTTTACAAACAAAGAAAGGACAGCCGAGAAGGATAAATTAAAAGAACCAAATCCCTGTCGACACAAACAACTCCCATGATGAATTAGTTTCAACCAGCCTCATTAAACAGAGCGTCTTCAGGAAAGAGAAACCTCCTGCTCGCTGCTTAACACAGGGGAGGGTGGTGGGGGGGGAGACGATGAACCGATGTCACCTCTCACTAAAAATGGAACGGTCCGCCTCGTTCCATAAAAGGAGATGTTATTTTATACCGTGGAGCCTCTCCTCCTTGTGATGTCACTGCCCTCAGGACGGCCCCGGCCAACCAGGGCCCGTCTTACCGTCAACATCCTCCCTCCCCCCACTATGCCCCGAGCGCAGGGCACAACACCAGTGGAGTCTTTTTAAAGAGACACTGCAACATTTTCCAACACAGGACAAGCGTGGAGGAAACGCACGACTACAGGTTGTTAACAAACGGGAGACATTTTCATCAGCTACGTGATGACACACAGACAATGTTGTTACTGCAAGGCGCGCCTGCATTCCACTTTAAAAAAAGGCCTGCAAAGGAGATTGTTCACTGACAGGCTAGATCTTTACAAGGGTGCAGCCATCTAAATAGTAATTGTTTTAAGGGTTTTTAGAGGCCATTTTAAAAAGAGAACGGGCAGAAATATGCTGGCAAGGTCCCGTCAAGGCAAGCCTAGCTCTACTAAGGTTCTACAATCCCAGCATTGTTGAAAATGGGTTGAAAACTAATTATTTGTGGATCATTAAATACGTTGAAATAATCTTTGTTCCCCTGATAGTTAAAAGGAATAATGTAATAAAGTATCTGATTAAGTAAGTATGAATAAAATGAATAATTACTTTCCAAGCTTGAAGTCCTGTCCTACCTTTCACACCATACTCTTTCATAAAGTACTAAATAAATAAGTTCTTTGCAAGAAAACAAGACAAAGAAGAAACTAGGGATGGGACGATACGCGATATTATCGTTTATCGTGATAAAAAAACACTCACAATAATCGTATCATAGAGATTTAATTTATCGTGATATCGTCCTCCGTCATGCACTGGGATCAATTCACCTTTTATTTGCCAAGCTGCATATCCTGGTACCCTCTATAATTGGTAAAAGGTACTTGATATCTCTATCAAAAGTACTTGATATGTCTATCAAATGTCTTCGCCAAAAAACAGCCGATCTACAAGCTCACAACGCGTGACGTTGTGACGCGCTGTGAGCTTGTAGATCTGCTATTTTTTAGCAAATGTTTCACCCAGGATAATGGATTTTGATTATCGCGATAATATCGGAAATCGCGATTTCTTTTGTCACAATAATCGTGATATGAACGTTTCATATCGTCCCATCCCTAGAAAAAACGAAGGTTTATACTTGGTTAACCAGATCCTCCAGGACTCTTTACATGATCTCCTTTTTCCCCTCTTACGCCATCTCTTCACCAAAAATAGCCGATCTACAGACAACACGTCGCAGCGGTTGTAGATCTGCTATTTTCGCCCCATAACAGGGACGCTAGGGTTCATGTGGTTATCTTTTTTTATGATCTATGATAATGAAAACACTGAGGCTCCATCTTTTCAAAAATGTCAAGCGGAAATCTGACAAGTCCCAACAAAGGCCCTGTCCAGACGACAACGTATTTTTAATCCCCGGGGAGGTAAAGCCACGAACGCCCATGGGTGTCCACATGCAGACGCATGCAAACGGAGGACTAGACGAATAGTTTCCAAAACTCCGGCTGCAGTGCATTTTTGTTACCCGGGCGTATTTATTTTGCCTTGTGGACACCGTAAACGGAGAAGTTCTTTGCTTGCATGCTTACGTCACCTTGTGCTTCTCGCCTCCTCCTCCTTGCTATGAGAAAAACCCATGGTTGTCTCTGTAGAATATCCATATTTATGAGCGCATTCACGACATGTGATCATTAGAGAGCTCAGCTGTCTTGTTTAGGGATGGAGCCCTATTTAGCCTAATGAATGATTTTAATTATATTTGTTACTCTTGTCAAATGTCATCTTCATAAATGGTGGTCAGCCACGATCTCACAGTCTCAAAAGATACCAGTTATGTTCTGAATTTGTAGCTTTCCACCGGCTCAATAAACCGGATCGATAAGGTGCTCATTATCAATAACGAGATACAGCCCTAGTCTTGTTAACGGAGCATATCTGACGCGACGCGCTTGCCTCTTCTCTTTGTCAAAGTTTGCATATCAAATGCCAATATCAAATGATTTCAAGCATAATGGAGACATACGCACGCATGCAGGCATTACTCCTGTCCATTCTCATCAGTTGTCTGACGCTTTGAAGGTGAGAATATGTTGATTATTCACGGCATGTGCCTCCTTTTAAATTATTTCCACGATCAGCGCAAGCTAAAAAAAAAAGTCCGTCTGAGAGAGCGCACCACTCTCTCTCTCAATACCAAGTGATGCTTGCTTGACCACGAAGTTCTGATTGATAGAGTTACATTCGTTTAATACTGAGAGAGAGAGAGAGAGAGAGAGAGAGAGAGCGAGAGAGAGAGAGAGAGAGAGAGAGAGAGAGAGAGGGAACACCACACTCGACGATTCCTCTCCCCTCTCCTGCTCTAGAAATAGTTAAATGAATGTTTAAATAGCAATTGTGCATGTTAAAGTGTGAAGATTGTGAAACTTGGACGATGCATAGCTGCTGCAATGATTGCATGAGAGCAGGGGGACGCGCCACCCGCTTCGGTGACGCGCAGACAGGGATTTATAGCGTTTTTATAATACCGTGTGGACACACATATTTTTCTACACGGGCCCGTGTGGAGGCGTAGAGGTTTCAAAACAAAGTCAGAAACCCCCGGGGACTTTTTAGGTATAGATAGGGCCAAAAACAAAACCCCAATGCTTCTGAGTTAAAACGACAACACACACACACCTTCCTTTCATGAGCACTCTCAACCTCAACCCAGGCTGATGTAACAGGGATAACGTAATAGGACATCATGGAAATGCCCCAAATAACCTGATCGGCAACAAAGGAACGCAACCACGCTCATATTTCATCCTTTTTCAACTGCATTACACACGTATACGTTTCACTGCGTTGTTTTCAAAATCAGTGGGGTTAAAGAGGGCATTTTCTTGAAAGAATTTAAAGAATGAGCACTCGCGTGCTTAACTGCCACAATACTAGGCCTTAATTGGGTGGACAGCTCTGGCATACTGTATGATACAAAGCTGCTGAGTGAAGGCATTCCAGAGGGTGTGTTGTTGGTTCAGAAACCACCTGCCTGATTTAGGCTGTGGGCACAAGGAGGGACGCCAATCAAGAACAGGTACTGGTCGGAGGCATCGAAACACAATCTACTGTATGCTCCCTTCAAACAATATCAAAACATGTAGGAGAAACACATGTGATCTAATGTCCAACAACAAGCATGCAAACATTCATAAAGCATTGACTTCCATCCATATTCCATACCTACATTTCAAGGCCTTGGTTAAAGGAACATTAAAACCATTTGAAAATGGTGCCTTTATATAGCGACTTAACGCTTTACAACATGCATTAGCAAAACTGAAAGCAAACTCGAAAATTGCCCGAAAGTTTTATTTAACTGCCAGGGGGAGGTAGGCAACCCTTAGTGTCAACAGAACACCTGGGCAAAGCGGGCATGCACTCCAGCAGTGGCGCCACCAGGGCACCTCCTTCACCCATTTTCATTCATGCTCATTATGAAATGGCAATTTCTTTCAACTCGCTGTGCAACTCAGAGAGGTGGGCTGTGTGGATTCAAAGGCTAAGCCAATGGAAACTAGGCTTCAGAAACTACAGCCTTTGTCTAATGCTGCACTCACACAGGCAGACACAAAAGATACAAAGCATATTTGTAGCTTTGTATATATTTGTAGCTGAAGTAAAGTAGAAACCAGCTCAATGTTTTTGTAGCTTTGTAGATGTTGTAGCTTTTGTAGCAGCTACAGTGCAAACATTGGATGTATCTTTGTATCTTAGTGTTGCTTTCTTCCATTGAAAAAGAATGGTAGACTGTAGCTTTGTTAACTGTCAGTGTGAAAGTGGCATTGCTGGAAAGTTAGAAAGCTCAAATTGAAGCCTCGGTTCTCGCTTCAATAACAAAAAATAAGTTTTGAATCTTGCTTGAAATGACCACTGCTGATGTCATCTGTAGACATGCACATTTCACCTCCGAGACACAGAGCTTGTCTCTCTAATAGTAAGCATTAGTGAGGACCCTGAATGATGTTGAAAGAAAGGCGAAAGGTTCTTTAAATGTAAGCATCTTTAAATGTTACTTAAACATTATATTTAAAGGTCTTTGCCTTTTTGTCCAAATATGAAGCAATGGAAGTTATGTTTTGGCCAATATGCATTCTTTCCCTGTATTTTTCCTCCATAAAAAGAAAAAGTCCCATCTACTGTATTTGGTCAATGATAAAGTTATAATATAATAATATAAAGTCATTCAGCATGGATATAATATCGTTTTGTGATTAAAAGGATATTAAACAAAGCTGTTCAGATGATTACATTTTAAGATAATTACTGTATTCAACAGTGTCACTTATATATTTATTATGTTTAACTTAATGTATATAATTATTTGTTACTATGGAGGAATCCACGGAGCGTTGAACTTGCCGCGTAGTTGCGCTGCAAAGCGGCTTGAAATCACACTTATGAGTGCCGCTCTGTAGATTTGTCTATATGGTTGCTGCTGCTGCTACCTACAGTAAACTGATGAGGTCTCCAAGGTTGGTGGGTACGATAGACACAAGTGGTACTCCTTTAGCCCTCCTCCTCCTGTATACTATTCGTGACACACCTCTACCTCTCCCCTTTTTTACTTCCTTCCTTGGAGAGAGCGGAGTTGATACACGCACCGAGTAACAACTAGTTTGAGATGAGCTCTGGTTGACAACATATCACAACTGGATTTTTATTCTTGATTGACACCGCTGCCTAGACAGCTGCTTAAATCCTTCCATTCAGACAAGGCTGCGGCATTTGAATTAACACACCCTGTGGAATGCCTCCACTCAGCAGGCCTGCATTAACTGAATCGGGAGGGGGGAGTACTACTGTTGACGTCCACCAATCAGGATCCAAGCACGGTTGCCGTTCTGCATGTGGTAACATTGTTATTAAAATTAATTCAAGCGCTACCATCCTGAATTAGACCACATTTCTCGTAATAACATATTAATAATACCAATCTCAACGGGACATTTGGAAAAAACAAAAGTGAATGTTTGGTAAACGATCCTCAAAAATGGCAGAATCTATTAGCACAATCTATTATCATTAGCACAAAGATTCAATAAGAAATTCATGATGCAGTTAACAGCTGCATGTGCAAATTCAACTGTCGTTTAACAT
Organism: Nannobrachium achirus; assembly: GCF_963921795.1. Classification (NCBI taxonomy): domain Eukaryota; kingdom Metazoa; phylum Chordata; class Actinopteri; order Myctophiformes; family Myctophidae; genus Nannobrachium; species Nannobrachium achirus. The sequence continues at coordinate 41,791,415 of NC_137826.1, read as the reverse complement.
TTTGCGTTACCTCAAGATTATGAATTGCCAAAGAAAATGGCCCATGTTCCCCTGCAAAATGTTGGAACAATTAAAAGTTAACTGACAGGGCTTAGTTCCTGTCCACCACTGTGGAGAGGTCAGCCTAGGGTTAGACCCCTCCACAGGCCAGGCCAGGCACTCCAATGAACACAACTGGCCTGGAAGCTTGCTGGGGAGGGTGATCTCAGTCGCTGCACTAGCGACTCCTACAGGTTATAGTCCATGGGCCATACGAGATGTCGGTATCGGAAAGGTGGCAAAGGTTATCATGCATTTTTGAAAAGCTCTATATCTGTAGATTATAATTTGGTATGATAACCCTTTCTGAGACACAGCTAAATTGGTGTTATCAGCCGCTAGAGTTGGTGTCCCATTAACTTTACATTAAAGGAAAAAAAAGCAAAAAAAAGTATCTGCTTTAAGTAACATATGAGGGGTCAAACTAGGGGTTTTTCATGATTCTGAATCCATTGCAAGCATCTGTTTTGCACAAAAAAACATTCCTTGGGCTAAAAAACGGCCCCACAAGACTATGGTTTAGTGATGAAAAGTGATGAGTCATCACTTTTCACACTTTTGTGGGGGCCGTTTTAGCCCAATGAATGTTTTTTATGCAAAACAGATGTTTGCAATGGATTTAGAATCATGAAAAAACCCTAGTTTTACTCCTCATATGTTACTTAAAGCAGATTAATTTTTTGCTTTTTTTTCCTGTAAAGTTAATGGGAGGGACACCAACTCTAGCGGCTGATAACACCAATTTAGCTGTGTCTCAGAAAGGGTTATCATACCAAAATATAATCTACAGATATAGAGCTTTTCAAAAATGCATGATAACCTTTGCCACCTTTCCGATACCGACATCTCGTATGGCCCATGGACTATTAGTCGGGGCACCTGTTAAACAAGAGTGCGGAACTGGGAAGGAAGCTATGTTCCTGTGCATGCTATATGACCTCCCAGTGAAACTCTTCACTGCTGTGTGTATATGTAAATATCTAGATTTCTTTTTCATTTTCTCTTCTTTGACAGACCCTCCCCCTCAGAGGAGTACACCAGTAATGCCACAAGTGGATTAACTGTCTGGTGAAAAGAGGTGGCTTGCGACATCACATCTCAGAGGAGACGCGTGGTTGTCTACTACAACCTCCCCAGACGAGTCAGCAGCAACAGAGGAATAGTGGGGAATAATTAAAAAAAGGGCCACATAAACAACATTGAAGAGTCAGAGCATAGTCCAGATCTTCTAAAGATCAATGATCAAAATATCAACTTCTAGTGATATGTGCAGTGCAATGTTACATGAAGTTTAATATTTTGTTATATACACTTGAGTTTCTCTGCCAAACCTGCCAAACAGCTAGACAGACACGTGTGAACTTTTAAGACTGCCGTACAAAAACAAACATACAGCACAGGGTGAAAATGACTAAATAGATTATTCCATCCTTACAATTGCCGCTTGTGTGCATGTACGTATGTGTGCTTGAAGACGTTAAACTATTAGACATTTACACAAGCAAAATACTGATTTAACAAAAAAAGTGCCTTACACAATCATAATCTGTTTACTGGCCAAGCATGTTCACAATCATATGAGGAAATAAGACGTTTGTGTACTGCTCTGACATAATATTGGCTTGAATTGCAAAATTCAATTGCTCATCAGGTTAGTTGGAATCAAAAGAATAGTGCTGAACCACACCTCCAACACAAAATCTCTTTGCAGAAAATAATAATCGATCTACAAGCTCACAAAGCACCCGTTAGCGGCGTTACACGTGTTGTGATCTGCCATTTTCTGTGGATGTTCACCTATTTTGGCCAAATGTGCACCTATTCAGAGTACTGGGGATGCTATGCGGTTAACGTTTGTGGAAAACGCAGACCAAAACCATATGCCCAGTGCCCACCCACCACTGTGGCACATATACATAAATATACATTCACAAGCTTTACATTACACATTTGGACTGTACAGTAAGTATAACAAACATTACCATTATCACAGCACAGTACATAAACTCAGGGTTTTCTGATCCTCTGCACTACTGCACATGTGCAATAACCCTGTCCATATAATCTGATTAGACACAGGCCTTTAAATAGTCACAATGATACACTATATGAGACAGCTTTGAGCTAATGTGAACCCCCGCCTGTGCAACATCATGGGAGTTTTGTATTGTACTGTGAGAATTTTCCATACATTAGTCATAAGATAGTTATAGCTCGGTTACTAATAGTAAGGGCTATATTTAGGATCAGTGGAATATGTTGCCCTCCATAAGGCTATAAAAAGAAAAATACTAACCTATAGGCTGCTATTCTGGAACTTCGAGTACACGTCCCTCCCCCCCCCCGTCCCCCCCATAACCAAGCCGTTTTATCAGGTTTCATCTGCACAAACATATGCAAGCATGGACAAACATAATTCCCATGTGCAGAGACTTGACTGCTGAAACAATGTAATTACCTGAATTGAGGCTTTTGCCTTCTTTAAACTTTGTATTTGTTGGCTTTCTTTTGAATCACTTCAAAATATGATTTATCTTTGATGATGATCTTCAATTCTTTCATTTAAACGTATGCCTGGCACTTTTAACCGTCCCTTTATACCCCCTGTAGAGGCTTTGTTTTGAGAAGTGCTATTAATATAACATTTATTACCATTATTCTTGGATCAACGTTATTGCTGCCAAGGGGGCGTTGTGACATAGCAATATCTATCCAGGCCATAACTATATGAAATTAAATGAGCTTGTATTGTGTTGGCTGATACTTAAAGGGACATTATTATGCATTGTAGCCAATTGTTGATGATTATAGTCTACAATTAGGGCTGCAATTATCGATTATTTTCTTTGACACATTATATTTTGTAATATTCATGAACAAATCTAATAACCACTTTATACATGATATACTTAGTTACACAACGGTGTAATGCAAAAATAGTGAAAATATAAGATCACTCTCGATGTGACGCATTGAGCTTCTAGATATATTCTAGCTATTTTCACTTAAAGGTTTATATAATGACTGACATGCCCAAAACAAGGATTGATCATTAATCGATTATCTTATCATTAGATTTTTTTTAAATAATATGTTTGATTAACTGTTACACCCCTAAAAAGAACATTTATGACAATCCACATGGACAAAAGATTAGACTGTCGGTCTGTTTCTGCCTTTCTCAGTGTTTCTACAATTGCCATTATGTATTTTGGTGTGCAAAGATCACCATGCCATAAAGGTCTACCATTGCATGCATGGCGTGGCTGCCATTCCATACACCTGATTAAGATCTTTGTTTTTTTTTCAAGCTTGATTTATTATATAATCACAGCGAACCAAGACAATGTCACAACTCACAGGCACCAAAGGTAGCATCTGAAGTAAGGTTTGTATGTCACATTCACAGATTTTACTCCAATGATGTCACTGCGGTCAAATCCGGTGAAACCGTTTCAGCACAACATCCGTGGTATTTCAAAGACACACAGAACCCCCGACCGCTTTATGGCTGGCTGCTAATGAAACATTAGCCCCACAGCAAATACATAGAGATAAGATTGAAAATCCTGACAGCGTCGCTTTAAGTAAAACTGGTGTGTGTGAGGCCAGGACACAGCGTGTAGTAGGTTTTTTTTTTGTTTCTCCCTGCTGTGCGAGCAACAGCACCAAACTAGGAGGAGTAGAAATAACAAGGCACAGCAGTCTGATTAGATTTGAGCTAATTAAGCCAACTGTGGGAGAAACCTCAAGCTACTGGCTCTTCACAAACCCACTCTTTTTTATGACACAAACAAGATGTACTGTCAACAATTAGCCTAGCTTATAGTCTCAAGTTAAGGAGACCACTAACTCTGAGCTGGGTAGAAAAGAATGTTATTACAAAGCGAGGTTGCAGTAAAATGGCAGTGTACAAAAAACGAGGAGAGGATCCGTACCTTCCATGAAATGCACCAGGTTGAGTGGCAGATTTCACTTATTAAAATCCACTTCTGTCATGAAGGTTGCGCCCCGAAGAAGGATTTCAGGCTCGAAGACAGCTTAGGTCAGGGACTGGACAAAAAAGAAAACAGACAAATATTTTGCAGTTATTAAAAAGGACTGTTGTCATCATTTGACGTGCTGGCATCTTATGCCAAAACAGTGCCGTACTTCCCCTACATACAAAGAACAGATGATGACGCCGCGCCAAACTAACGAAGGTGACAAGCAAATACCCATCAATACCTCCCTCTGCAGCGAGCAAACCGTCTTCCTGACATGTCTAGAGAGAGAGAACATTCTTTTGTGACCTGTCTGGCTGCAGAGGAAACGGTTAGACCAGCGCAACAGAGCAAAACCTAAACAGGAAATGTTGAGGACTTCACAGCAGCGTTGTGCTGTGAGCACCGTAGAATAAACCCCTAAAATTGGCAAAGCTCGAAAGCTATTTTGTGGGCACTCGCTGCTTCGCCAGATAAATAATAACATCGTGCTGGCCATGTGACAAAGCTGAAGGGAGCATCACATGTCTCCGTGAAATTACTTGACTTCTATAAGTTAGGTTGGTGTCTTCAGAGATGAAGCCTATTCATTGGCCCTTCCCCCTGCTACATGTAAAATGGCTTCCCAGAAAAACATATTAGCTGCCCTTTTGCAACAGCCATAAGCTATCATATTTCTACCTTTAGAAATAGGAGTTTTCTGAGGACAGGTATTGAGGTCAAATACCAACTCAGTAAGTTAAAACGTAGCACTGACGGTAACTGTCATAAAAATCATGCAGGAAAATACAGGATACAGCGGACAGAAAGTTTGTGGCTTTCCATTGTTAACATTCCTTAAATGGCCTTCGTACTGTAGGTTAAAGGACTTAAACATGTGAGGAATGGGAATAGCATTGAAATTCCATTTTGAGCGACAACAGAGTGCTGCCTTCTGGTTGTTTTCATTTAATTTGAAACCTTTATATAACCATGCAGATTTATGTCTAAATGAACTGTCATTATGAGAAACACCTGGGCAATTTGTGCCTGTCAATTTAAAGGGCCAAACCCCGGGTTTTGTTTTTAAAATATAAATTAACCTATGTTTGTGTATGAAAAATAATAGTAATTGACATGCATAGAATACATTACAAGACAACCATACACACACTGCAAACAAACCTATCCCCAAAAAAACACAGCCCAATACAGTTATCTTGTCCAGAGATAATCCTATCATGATGAAAAGAGCTCAGCTCAGCTCGACAATCAAAAACATGTTTCCTTCTACTGATATTTATTTATCATCATTGTGGTGGGGCTGCTAAGTATGATCCATTTGTTTATATTTTGGATTCGGATCAGCAGCGACTCGTGTTTGCTGTTTTCTAAAAACACAACAGTAACTTCTAGTTGGTCCAGAGAGAGTGCATCCCATCCCAGACACCACCAGAAGAACAAAACATTAGACGTCATCAGCTGTAAAGGATAAAAACGCTGCTACTACAACAATGTCACACATTAAAATAAAACAAGCACACGAAAGGACAGGTCACTCGAACGCACCATTAACCTCTGGTGTCCATTAGCTCGTCTCTTGAGAGCGTTAAAATGAAACCAAATTTGACCCGTACTCATTTTACGCTCTCAAGAGACGAGCTAATGTGCTAAGCTAAGGAGCTAACCTGTGTGTGTGTGTGTGTGTGTGTGTGTGTGTGTGTGTGTGTGTGTGTGTGTGTGTAGTGTGTACTAACGTCAGCTAGTGGTAGCACCTGTGCTAGGCTAACGGGCTAGCCAAAGCAACAAACCCACTAATAAATACAATACAATTTTAACATCACCCCGCGAAACACACGCTGACCATTTATTAACATTATTCATCAATACATTCCGGGTAAAGGGCGACCGGTCTTACCTGTGCGCTCTTGTTTTTTTAAGGCCCAAAGCACTCTAAAAGCCCCTGCCTTTTCTCTTTGTCTTTTTTCCTAGTGTTCCACTTTGACACACTGGACTAAAACAGAAGACTACAACAATGAAACAAAAGCGTTTAACAACCCCGGCTCCTAAATCAACACGCGCACACAGCACGTCATCCCCGCTCCGTAAACTGTGACCGCACGTCGTCGAGTGGAAAGACTGGCGTCGTTTGGTCCATCGTTGTTTGTTTGTTTCGTTGTTTTTCTTCAGGTTAAAAAGAGGAGAGAAGTGAGTGACTAGTGGGGCAGCAGCCAGACTGCTAGCCACTGTTAGCTAGCCGTGTAGCAGCAGCTCCATACAGCCCTACAACACTGTGAGAGAGGAGGGCATGGAGCTGGATGGAGCAGCTGAGATGTGACGTCAACACGCTGTCACGTGACCCGACCGCAGGCAGGCAGCAGCACTAGTGTGTAGAAAGGGCAGCACTCAAAGTGATCCAGTATCTGGCTTAAAGTCCTGTTCGCAATTTGGTGTTAGGGGAGTTTCTCACCTGAACTGAGTCAGTGGGTCCCTAGACATAAAAAATCACAGAGGTGCTCGTCCGCCATAGTGCCAGGAATGGCGCAATGGCCAAATCAAATATGGCTGCCATCGGCTATGATGAAAATCCAACTTTTCTGTTTCTGGGTGTATATGCACATGTAATACCTCTATTTGGACTAATTGTGGTGTGGGGAATTCATTTCTGATATTGTTTTGACCATTTTGGGCGATTTGGACCTCAAAAGGTCATGGTCATGGTCATTTTGCTATTCCGAAGACCGTGGGCCATAACTTGGCCATTGTTAGGAGTAAAAACAGGTGCAGTAGGTCTAAATCAACTAATGCTGGCATGTATAATTCATTTCTGACATTGTTTTGACCATTAAGGATCATCTTGTCTTTGAAATATCAATGTCAATGCCATTTTTCAAAAACGATTTTGTTCATTACTTGCACTTTTATAGTATTTTGTGTAAGTTTGTTACTATTTTATAGTAAGTTTGTTTTGTTTATAACAAAAGACATACTAGTGAGAAATACAACAAGTAAGCATCCACATTTAACTTTAAATTGGGGTTTAAAATGGGTGTTTAAATGAGCAAATAAGACTATTTACGAATAAAAGTGACAAATAAAATTACACAACAAAATCACACACACAATTAAATAACAATTTCCCTCGAAGTGCACCATATTGGGATTGTGTGCATGCAAGTTAGTATGAGGTGTTTTTACAGGATTGATTTGGCATTGTTCCATGGCAAAATATAATGCACAGAACTCCATCAGTGTCGAGTGTCTTGCTTCAGACATGGCAGGAGTGTACTAAAGTCAAAGTGCTCCTTCCATCCATCAGAGCTTGACATTGACTTTTTGAGGCAGTTGTCCTTTGGACAAGTATATTTCCCATTCACTTGTCCGGAGACAAAAGTCACTTGTCCGGATAAAAATTTCATACATTGAAATAATAACAAAAGGACGGCTAATGACCCACCTTGCTCCCTCCACTCCATAGTATGGGCACTTGTCCCGGACAACAGGACAAGCCTTTATGTCATGCCCTGTTCCATGTTCCATTGGTTCTAGTCTTTCCTCAGGTTCCTTGGCTGTTCAAGCAGGTGGCAAGAAATGCGCTAGAAAGGTGCCTTGTTGGTCTCAGCAGTTGTACTTCTCTGCTACCAATACTGTGTCTTGTTCTGTCAAGGTCTTTGCCTCTCCAAAGTTTGTTAGACATTGTACTCGGTCAGAAGCCATAACTACATGTTTAATCCTCACCTGGCCCATGCAGTCATCTCCTGTCTCCAAGGCATATGTGCCTTGATCACTGTCTTGGCTAGTGGTGCTCCAAGATGAGACTGCTTGATGCAGTGCAAGTGAGTCTCACCAGTGCCATACTGCTGCCAGATCTCCTTCATCCCCAGTGCTTGGAAATATGGGGTGTAGTATAGCAGTAATGTGAAGGAGACAACAACTCTCTGGGGTCCGCTCATAGTTCCGACATCCCATTATTCTGACCATTAGGTTAGTGAAGGTTAGGGATAGGCTTAGTTATAATGGAGGCTGTACATGCACCAGGTGTCAGCCTCCTTAATCCTATTCAAGATGTCTGGGATCTCTTCTCCACTAGCGACATCATCAACAGAGACAACAGAGCTGATAATGGTAAATGGACTGCATTTACAGTATATAGCGCTCTTCTCCAAAGCGCTGTACAATGTATTTCACATTCACCCATTAACACACACATTCACACATACATTCACACCAAGAAACCATGCAAGGTGCTCATCGGGAGCAGTTAGGGGTTCAGTGTCTTGCTTAAGCACACTTCGACAAATAAGCAGGAGGAGACATAAATCGACCCTGGAACCTTCAGATTTCAAGGCAGCCGTTCTACCTACATCGCCACAAGCTTGAATGGCCACCATATTCCGAACACACAGCTGGAGAGCTGTTGGTTCACCTCAGACACCCAGAATGTGTAAAGTTGATGAGGGATGGGTGCGTCTATCGACTCTGTTATCTCTGATGATGATGAGTGGCTCCCTGCAAAAGGGGCTGGAGGTGAAGAGATCCCAAAGATTGAACTAGATTGAGGAGGCTGTCACCAAGCTGCTGGTACATGTGGAGTCAACTGGCCCTATTATAACTAAACCTACCCATAACCCTAACCTAATGGAGGGAATAATGGGTCGCCAGGATTATGAGTGGACCCCAGAGAGTTGTCGTAGTGATACTTCCAAGCACTGGGGATTAAGTAGATCTGGTAGCAGTATGGCACTAGGTGTGCAGCGGCACATGCTTCTACAGCATCAAGCAGTCTCTCATCTTGGAGCACCACTAGCCAAGACAGTGATCAGGGGACATTATGCCTTGGAAACTGGAGATGACTGCATGGGCCAGGTGGGGACTAAGCATGCAGCTATGGCTTCTGACCGAATACAATATCTAACAAACTTTGGAGAGGCAAAGACCTTGACAGAACAAGACAGCATTGGTAGCAGAGAAGTACAACTGCTGCCTGAGACCAACAAGGCACCTTTCTAGTGCATGTCTTGCCACCTGCTTGCAACAGCCAAGGAACCTGAGGAAAGACTAGAACCAATGGAACATGGACGGATGCAAGGAACACTTCGACTCTCGAGGATATGGCTGCCTTGCTGAATACATCCTGTAAAAACACATCATACTAACTTGGATGCACACAATCCCAATATGGTGCACTTTGGAAATTGTTATTTAATTTTGTGTGTGCTTTTGTTGTGTGATTTTATTTGTCACTTTTATTCGTAAATAGTCTTATTTGCTCATTTAAACACCCATTTAAAACCCCCCTTTAAAGTTAAATGTGGATGTTTACTTGTTGTATTTCCCACTAGTATGTCTTTTGTTATAAACAAAACAAACTTACTATAAAATAGTAACAAACTTACAAAAAATACTATAAAAGTGCAAGTAATGAACAAAATCGTTTTTAGAAAATGGCATTGACATTGATATTTCAAAGACAAGATGATCCTTAATGGTCAAAACAATGTCAGAAATGAATTATACATGTCAGCATTAGTTGATTTAGACCTACTGCACCTGTTTTTACTCCTAACAATGGCCAACCCAGCCAGCACGCCCACATGGGTCCCGCATGGGTACAGGGTGGGCTTCCCTACATGGGCCCCATGTGGGAATGTCCGCGGTTTCCACAAGGGTCCCTCGTGGGTTAGCCCACGTGGGCTCTGTGTGGGTTCTACATGGGCCCTGGGTCGGCCCCACCTCGGCTAATTTATATGGGACCCAGGTGGGAACCACTTGGGCTAGCCCACGTGGGCTCAACGTGGGTTCTACATGGGCGCTGGGTGGGCCCCACCTCGGCAAATTTATATGGGACCCATGTGGGATCCGCCTGGGCTAGCCCACGTGGGTTCTATGTGGGAATGTCCGCGGTTTCCACAAGGGTCCCTCGTGGGTTAGCCCACGTGGGCTCAACGTGGGTTCTACATGGGTCCTGGGTGGGCCCCACCTCGGCAAATTTATATGGGACCCAAGTGGGAACCACTTGGGCTAGCCCACGTGGGATCAACGTGGGTTCTGCATGGGTCCTGGGTGGGCCCCACCTCGGCAAATCTATATGGGACCCAGGTGGGAGCCGCTTGGGCTAGCCTGTGTGGGCCCTAGGTGGGTTCTACATGGGCCCTGGTTGGGCCCCACCTAGGCAATTCTATGCGGTAACCATAGGGGATAAACGTGGGATCCAAGTGGGCTCAACCTTGCTCCTAGGAAGATTTTAATGGTAGACTAAAACAGTGTTTGACATGAACTGTGTTAATTATTGAAACACCTAAAATACATTTTGGATGAAATAGACAATATACTGTATATTTGACAACGTTTATTACAAAAATAAACAAGATAATAAAATACAATATAAATAAAGATAGCAGCAACATGAAGGCAAACAGATCAAATGTGCAAGTGTACATACAGTACATTTAAAAAAACACTTGAAATGCAAAAAGAGATATTCCCATAATGCTCCACAGACTGCTAACAGAACAAAATAAAGGATAAAAAATGTCCAAAAACATAAATTGTGTAAGAGGTGCATCAAAATCTTGATTTATTTTTTAACAAAACTGTTTTAGGGCATAGGTTTTCTGGAATCCAGTGTTCATTCATGTTGCATTCATCAATCTGGGTCCGCTGTGCTTGTGGGTGTTTTTTTTTTAGCCAACCACAGGGGAGAGAGAGAGAGAGTTTGTCTATTGGGATGGCACATCATCCAGTTATTTTTCTGTTGTATGTCCTTACACTCCGTTGCAGCAATCCAGTCGAGTGTGTCATTGTCTAGGTCATGATCATTCTCGTCCACGATCACCATTCAGTGGCTGGTATATAGGGCAGCTGGTCATGACATGCTCCACAGTCTGTGATGGATCCTGTGCTGCACTGAAACGTCCCACACCTGTCCTCAGGTGATTGAGGGTTGTCCACTCCTTATGGGGGAGGTGCTGGTCAGGAACATATGTGAGATCCTTGATGAATTGGTGAAGCCTGGACGGTTCTGCTGCCTTCCACTGGTCTGTCCATCTTGCCTTCACCCAGGAAGCCTTAACCTTAGATATCTCCGACATGGCAATTCCTGAGTGTATGGCAAAAGTCAAAGAAAGGATTAGCCACAAGATATGAATGTAAAGTAGTCATTCTATCTTTAAACACACTTACACTGGCGTCACCAGGAATGAGATTTTAGTAGGCGAAATGCCAGTGAAGTGCATTGCGACGCATTGTGAGCTTGTAGATCGGCTATTTTCAAATAGACAAAATGTATAGGGCTGAAGAGTTTAATGTAGGCCTATGTTTTATAGCCTAATAATATTCTAAATAAGTAACTAGTCCAATAGTGTAGTACACAGGAGACAGACCATTTGGCAAGCGTGTGCACATTTGATTCTTTTTAAAGCCAGGTGACGATGACCCAAAGTAAACCCCCACAATAGCAAAAATTTGCATCTCTATAAGCAAGTTGAGTAGGCCTATGCTATCAGCTGCCTACTTACTGTCTACGTGCCTGCTGACTTTGGACAAACTGGTTTTGCATGCTCAATGTTTTCAGTCCACGGACCCCTTAGTTGAGAGAGATGAAGCAGGGACCACCAAAACCACATAGATTCCATATAGTTTCATCATGACAGGAAAATCATCATTGTATTTTGGATCCATGTCGATTTGTGTTTCAGATATTTAACCACTTGAACAGTCAATACTTAATAAAGTTGACATTTCACTCACTACTTGGTCTGCTCTTTTCCCTCTCTACAAAACCTCTTTGCCCAAATGTCTGATCTACAAGCTCACAACGCCTCGCAGTGCAAGGCGTTGTGAGCTTGTAGATCTGCTATTTTTGGCTCAAGTTCTCAGAATATGGACGCTAGGGTTCAAGTGGTTAATATAAAAAATGAGAAAATAAGGTTTCTATCACACAAAGATTTGGAGGAACCCCTTTAGTGACTCTGAGGACCCCATCAAAAGTTAAAGCAATGTAAATGTCAATGTAGGCCTACACATCTTTGAGGAGGGAAAAAGTTATGTTCTGGCCCACCTTTAAGCATCTGGCTGTACTAAATAATTAAATAATAATAATAATTGAAATAATTGGTTACAATGTGATAACAAATTTAAATCTAGAGCTAAAACATGCAACTTGTTTAAGACAATGTCCTTGGTTAAGCTGACAAAAACAACAAACCTTGAGTTAAAACCAGCCTGTCTCTGGGCTAGTTTGAGAACATTTTAGAACATAGAGTAGACAATGAGGCTACTTACCATACTTTTAGATGTTTTAAGGTCCATCCGTGGGTTAAGCCAAATCGCAAGACAGTACAGTACAGTACAGTAGCCTAGTGGAAAATGAGTTCCTAATTCTATCCGTTACTTTTCAAAATCTGAGAAGGAAAGTGATTGGTTAGATGGACTTCACAGTGACGTGTGAACTCACCCTGTATTCAAATGGTAATGAGATTCTGTCCCTGGTTGGTCTGTCTGCCCTCTCTCTCTCTCCCTCTCTCTCTGTGTGTGTGTGTGTGTGTGTGTGTGTGTGTGTGTGTGTGTGTGTGTGTGTGTGTGTGTGTGTGTGTGTGTGTGTGTGTGTGTGTGTGTGTGTGTGTGTGTGTGCGTGCGTGCGTGCGTGCGTGCGTGCGTGCGTGCAATGTGCCTGTCTGTCTGTCTGTCCAAAATGCATCAAGTATAATCAGCTACTGACTTTTAAATAATGTGTATTATGTATTATTATATTGTAAAAGTACCTATCAGCACATAAAGCAGACATGTCACAACACACAGACATGTCACAACACGCGCGCGCACACACGCACGCACGCACGCACGCACGCACACACGCACACGCACACACACCACCAGTGGTTTTTGGGAGCGTTCCAGGTGGTCCCTAGCTAAATGATTGCGAGTTGGTGACCAAATGGACCCTCATAGATCTACAGTTTCATTTTACACTAAATTATTGTTAAACATCTGCATTACTTAATTTACAACAAGTCTACACAATTAGAGAAAGTAGAAGTGTTATTTTGGTCAACATTTTGCCTGTTATCTCTCCTACTGGTACCGGTACAGCATGGAATTGATATAGCATTAAAGTCATCGATGTTTTTCTTTATTATTATTTTTCTTCTTTATACATAACCCCCTGAATAGATATGTTGGTCAAGCTGTTGTTAATAACTAGGCTAGACTTCGTAAGTCCATATGGAAACATTCAAAGGAAATAGTTTTCCCCACTCATTGCCTAGGCCAATTCACAGCCAAAAAATAACTGAAATTAAATAAAAAAATACATTTAAAAATAGGCCGATGTGGGAACCAGTGATTGGCGCTTGAAGTTGAAAAATCTATGTAGACCAATGTGGGAACCATGTGGGCCTGCCCACTTCCAACCCATGCCCAGTTAGCCCACATGTAGCCCATGCGGGAACCACGTGGGCCAGCCCATGTCCATCCCATGCCCAGTTAGCCCACATGTAGCCCATGCGGGAACCATGTGGGCCAACCCACTTCCATCCCATGTGCAGTTAGCCCACATGTAACCCACGCGGGAACCACCTGGGCCAGCCCACTTCCATCCCATGCCCACTTAGCCCACATGTAGCCCATGCGGGAACCACGTGGGCCAGCCCATGTCCATCCCATGCCCAGTTAGCCCACATGTAGCCCATGCAGGAACCTTGTGGCCAAGCCCACTTCCATCCCATGCCCAGTTAGCCCACATGTAGCCCATGCGGGAACCACGTGGGCCAACCCACTTCCATCCCATGCCCAGTTAGCCCACATGTAGCCCATGCGGGAACCACGTGGGCCAGCCCATGTCCATCCCATGCCCAGTTAGCCCACATGTAGCCCATGCGGGAACCACGTGGGCCAACCCACTTCCATCCCATGCCCAGTTAGCCCACATGTAGCCCACGCGGGAACCACCTGGGCCAGCCCACTTCCATCCCATGCCCACTTAGCCGACATGTAGCCCATGCGGGAACAACGTGGGCCAGCCCATGTCCATCCCATGCCCACTTAGCCCACATGTAGCCCACGCAGGAACCACCTGGGCCAGCCCACTTCCATCCCATGCCCACTTAGCCCACATGTAGCCCATGCGGGAACCACGTGGGCCAGCCCACTTCCATCCCATGCCCAGTTAGCCCACATGTAGCCCATGCGGGAACCACGTGGGCCAACCCACTTCCATCCCATGCCCAGTTAGCCCACATGTAGCCCATGTGGGAACCACTTGGGCCAGCCCACCTCCATCCCATGCCCAGTTATCCCACATGTAGCCCACGTGGGAACCACTTGGGCCAGCCCACTTCAATCCCATGCCCAGTTAGCCCACATGTAGCCCATGTGGGAACCATGTGGGAAAGCCCACTTCCAACCCATGCCCAGGTATCCCACATGTATCCCACGTGGGACCCATGCAATTTGCCCACATCAAGCCCATGCCCACGTGGTACCCAAGTAGCCCAACTCGTACCCATGCGGGACCCATGTGGGCGTGCTGGCTGGGAAGTTATGGCCCACGGTCTTCGGAATAGCAAAATGACCTTGACCATGACCTTTTGAGGTCCAAATCGCCCAAAATGGTCAAAACAATATCAGAAATGAATTCCCCACACCACAATTAGTCCAAATAGAGGTATTACATGTGCATATACACCCAGAAACAGAAAAGTTGGATTTTCATCATAGCCGATGGCAGCCATATTTGATTTGGCCATTGCGCCATTCCTGGCACTATGGCGGACGAGCACCTCTGTGATTTTTCATGTCTAGGGACCCACTGACTCAGTTCAGGTGAGAAACTCCCCTAACACCAAATTGCGAACAGGACTTTAAGCCAGATACTGTATTAAAGTCCGATGCATGCAGTTCTCACATTCTGCCCGAACCCGGCCATACCCGAACCCGAACCCGACCCGGCATTTAGGGTAGTGTGGGGCCTAATATGTATGCTAATTTAGTCTGGCCGAGCCGGACCTCGGGCTCAATGAAAAAAGTTTTTATATTTGTATTATTTTATTACTTTTACTCTGTGATAGCCACTCTGTGATAGATTCTCAAATGCTTCCCAAACCCGACTGGACCAGATGGTTTTCGGGTATAGGGCCCTAAATGTATGCTAATTAGTTGGGCCGGGCCGGGCCGGGCCTCTGGGCCAGCCCAGTTACGGCCCAGTTAGGGCCGGGCCTTAATTTTCAGGCCCGTTGAGAACTGCATACTTTGAGGGGGGAAATCTCGATACGTCCTATTTGTCCGACTAAGGGTTAAGGTTAGGTTTGTTTAGGCATAGTTTTACTGAGGTTAGGGTTAGGTTTAGTCTTAAGCCCCTTTTCGACTGCAGTTTTAGCACCACACCACACCACACTACACCACACCGCACCACATAAAAATATCTACATTTTCCTTTACAAAAAAGTACCCCTATCGGTAAGAAACAAATTGACCCTTTTAACTGTGATTATAATACAATATAAATTTGTATTACAACTATCCTAATTATAATGCACTGTAATGGATTATAACTGTGATTATAATACATTATAAAGTATTAATGTATTACTATGATAATTAAAATACACTATAATAGATTATAATAGTGGTTATAACACAATAGAATCTATTATCATGTATTACAACTATATCCTGTTGGTCTAAATGCAAAGTCAGTGAGTGATCAGTCATTATGAAGTGTTTGGCCCTGTTTGGCCTAGCTCAGACCTACTCTAGAGTGGATACTTTTTAGTACCCTGTTTAGTACCACTTTCACACCACTCTACCCAGGTCCTTGTAGTGGAAAACCTGGCACAAGTGGGCGGTGTGGTGTGGAGTGGTGGCGGCATAGCTCAGGGGTAGAGAAACTGGTATTAGAGCACGAAGGGTATAAATCCCGAAGGGTTCCCAGTTCGAATCCGGGCTCCCCCTGAGTTAATGTCGAAGGGTCCTTGGGCAAGACTCTGAACCCCTAATTGCCTCCTGTGAGTAGGTTGGTGCCTTGCATGGCTTCCTCCACCACCGGTGTATGAATGTGTGTGTGAATGGGTGAATGTAATGCACAATCTATGTAAAGCGCTTTGGATTAAAAGCGCTATATAAATGCACCATTTACCATTTTACCATTTAGTGGTGTGGAGTTGGGCCAGTGGAAAATGGGCTATAGTTTTACTGAGGTTAGGGTTAGGTTTAGTCATAGTTTTACTGAGGTTAGGGTTAGGTTTAATCATAGTTTTACTGAGCTTAGGGTTAGGTTTTGTCATAGTTTTACTGAGGTTAGGGTTAGGTTTAGGCATAATTTTACTGAGGTTAGGCCGGGTTAGGTTTAGGCATAGTTTTACTGAGGTTAGGGTTATGGTTCACCAGGTTAGCGTTCACCAGCGTCGGACTAGTGGGACGTCGGACAGAGGCTTGTGGTGGAGAAAGTAGGCCTACTCAAATCGTTTAAAGTACATTGAAATGTAAAAGTATCAATGCTGCAATGTAGAAGTAGCCTACTCTGATACAAGTAAAATTCAGGAATTCAAAATGTAGTTGAGTATCGGTGCGACTATCGGTAGGCCTATTGGTATCAAAATAGGTCTTATACTTAGTAAGTAAAAGTAGGCTACTCATTATGTCAACGTCTGAATTTTTTCAGTTTTCAAGTCTATACAAATCTTTTGAAAACAGCAATGGAAATACTCCAGTAATGTAAAAAATCACACAGTGTGAACCGAATGGTGGTGTCCATTAATTTCAATGCTGTGTGTGTGTGTGTGTGTGTGTGTGTGTGTGTGTGTGTGTGTGTGTGTGTGTGTGTGTGTGTGTGTGTGTGTGTGTGCGTGTGTTCATACATGCGCTAATAGACATTTCAAGGCTGCTCAACAGCACCTCTCTGGTCACTCAACTGTATTGCAGGCCTGGCTCAGGCCACATACACAGACAGACAGACAGACAGACACACACGGACGGATACAAGCATACACACACAGCCACGCTATGGAGATGGTGTGACCACCGCTCAAAAATACCTCAAAATTGTACTTAAGTACAGTACTTGAGTGAATGTACTTAGTTACTTTTTACACCACTGCTTTGACTTTGAGGCTTGTGGTGGGCTTGTACTTCAGCTATTTTCGGGTCATTTCGCTTTGCGGGTTGCTTGATTTGAAGTTAACCATGTTTTACACTTCCAGGACAGGCTTCAGACACGCCTCTTCAGGAGACTTGGCTCAGATCTGAAGCCATTTGATTTGGTGTTAGGGACCCGTTGCAACCACATGCCCTTGCTGACATCTACCCCAGGCAGGGTTCGAACTCACTTCACCCAAGGAAATACATTAACATGCTGACATTTTAGGAGGTTAATTTAGTAATAGTTGGATTATGAATCTGTAATATGAAGGAATTGGGGATTGTAGATATTTTTTTTCCAGTGATGTATATCGGACCAGTTACCCATAATATGGAGACCCCTGGTACCCATATATGGAGATCCATGTACTGTATATGGAAATATGCTGAGAGCTGAAACATGCTTACTCAGTTATTCGTTATGTGAAAGTCCTATGATGTCTATGACATCTGACATCATACCCTTTTATGCCCATACATGGAGATCCCTGTCTGTAGAACCAGCCACACAGATATGGGCTGTCTTGGCCATCTGTCTTGGCCATATATGGATTCTGTTTGTGTGGTATGTGACTGGCCTCCATATATGGGCATTCCCATATGAAGTCCTGTTAGATATGGGCTTAATATTGATGACATCAGGGAACTCCATATATGGGCATAAAAGGGATTCTGTTAGTGTGACATCACAGTTCAGCCAGAGCGGTTGTCAGAGGCAAACCCATAGACTAAACTGTGACCTTTGGTCGCAACTTCTTGCAACAATAAATCTTTCCTTTGTCAAAGTGTAAAAAGAATAGATAGAACCAAGAAAACCATGGCATGTTGTCACACTCAGATTATAGTTTACAGGGGTTCCATCTAAACTTTCTCATTGTAGCTGATTAGCTTCAAAACCACAAGATGTTCCACGACAATCATATTGAGTAGTGCAGACAGGCTACATCTACTTTTGGTTGATGCATATACGCTGGTGGTATATAGAGCACAGGAATAATGTAATTCAATCCGGTAATTTACCGATACTCTCATTCCTGCCAAACCCTTGTATTAACATGTTCATACAAGGCAGGCTGGTTGTGTCTTCGCTGACACAAGGGCTTTATTCTTCCTAGGATACGAAAATTAATGCAGTGAATTAATTTTTCATGATGCAGAATTGCAGATTAATTTAAAACAGTGATATAGAATCTCCACTTAATTTCATTCTTGTGTTCCCATGAGTACAACCACCCATAAATGTTTGGCTAATGTACAGTAGGTCTAAATCAATATATGCAGTATTTCAAAAGGACACTAAAAGGATAACATTGAGGATTGGATTGTATAAAAATCTAATGTGCACATAGAGTACACCATTGCCTATGTCGATATACTAAATAGAGATATGTGGTGGTTGACGGTCAAGCCAATATCGACTATCTTAAAATGTTATGTCTTGGGTGCCCGCTGGCCTACTGGTCCAGGCGCATACCACATATAGGCATTGCCACATAGGCATGGATGCCTGGCGGCAGCGCCGGTTCGATTCCCAATCTGGACGACCTTTGCTGCGTGTCACTCCCCATCTCTCCCCCCATTTCCTGTCAGTCTACTGTCCTATCAATAAAGGCATAAAAGCCAAAAAAAAACTATCTTTAAAATGTTATGTCTTGGGTAAACGCATTTGCTGTTAAATTAATAAATGTATCATTATACAATCCTCAGGGGGTCTACAAGCTGGTATAGCAGATTATGCATACCGGTACACACTTTGACTGGCACAACGGAGCATTTTATTTTACGCTTAAATCATGGAGACCCAAATCTGATAACTACTTTATTTTCAAATGAATCTATTAAGTAATGCGATTGGTAAAAAATTAACAAAATAGGTACACAGGGGGGCCTTGCCTTGGTGGGAAGCATTTGACATCCAACAATTATTCAACAATAACGCCAATGAAATGCGTTTATCAATTCAGATCTCTTAAAAACTCTTTTTAATGCCTTTTCCAAACTCGGTACACATTTCATTAGACTGTCTGTTATACAGAGAAGGTTTGGCTGAAAATGTACAAATTTAACAAATTCAAAATGAAAAGGGTCAAAAGAGATGTCCAAGGATAGAGGGCAAACAATAATAATCATAAACTATCATGTTAATATGCAGGTGAGAAGCCAGAGATGTGAAAACAAAATATACAACGATCAATCTGACCAATAAGAATCATATCCAACTGCATTATCCCTGCCAAACGTAACAACGGTTATCGACAGAGCAAATGTACCATCTTATCCATCCATTGATACAGCTCCACACACACCTCTCTAAAAGGTTACCATTTCCAAAAAACGTTTATGGGAGTGGACACCTAAAAAACAACACTAACGAAAAAGCAGTAACGAACATCACAGATAAATGACACTATTACTAATCTATTTCTTCTTTTTCTTCTTCTTCGGGGGCCCTTCGTCGGAGTCACTGCTGCTTCCCGAGTCTGAGCTTGAGGAAGAGGAAGACGAGGAGGAAGAGGAACTGTCGTCGCTGTCGCTGCTGCTGTCGTCCGAGGAGGAGCTGGAGGAGTCGCTGCTGTCAGACGACGAGTCAGAGGACGAGCTGTCGGAGCCGCTGCTACCGCTGCTGGACTCTTTAGACCTGGGAGTGAGGGAGACGGCGGTCATGAAAAATAGTGTTAAAAAAGCCCCTTTTCCACTGACATGGCCCAACACCACACCACTCCACACCCTCCACTTGTGCCATGTTTTCCACTACAAGGACCTGGGTAGAGTGGTGTGAAAGCGGTACTAAACATGGTACTAAAAAGTATCCAATCTAGAGTCGGTCTGAGCTAGGCCAAACAGGGCCAAACACTTCATAATGACTGATCACTCACTGACTTTTCATTTAGACCACCAGGATGTAGTTGTAATACATGATAATCCATTCTATTGTGTTATAAGACCACTATTATAATCTATTATAGTGTATTATAATTATCATAGTAATACATTAATACTTTATAGTGTATTATAATCACAGTTAATAGTAGGGATGTCAAAAATGGACCTTTATCAAAATCGATTATTCTATAGCAATAATCGAATATTATTCGAAAATCGATAATTAATTATTATTTTTTTTTTATAAAAAAAAAAAAAAAAACATTTTTTGTTTTTCTTTTTTTTTTACTGGATTTCAATGCACATTTACATATGTACAACATGGCTCTTCAGGTAATTGGTAGCCTAACTACTACTCTTCATCTTTCTCTTTAGTGTGCCAGTGTACTGTTCACCTAATCTCTCAAGAACAGATTCTGTGATGCTTTACAATACAGAGGACGCTGTTTTCCCTTTTCTTTGATGATGGCCACCAAGTACCAAACAATCAAGCCTGAATCAATCACACCTGTGTCTGAGACAGGGGGGGAGGGGAGTGTGTAGCAGGCAGCTGCCACTCTGCTGTGCTCCTTCACTCTGTCTACAAAGTTTACAGTTGGTGCTGGTGTGAATAATAAATCAATTGCCATTTACTATTATCATTAATACTATTGTTAGCCTATATTCTATATATTGGTTGAAACTAACTAACTAAGCCAAAAAATAGTATTAAAAAAGAAAAAAGAAAAAAAGAAAAAAAAATATTAATATTTTTTCGATTTTCGATTATGAAATATTAAAATCGAATATTGATTAATCGAACGAATATTCGAAAATCGATTATTCGGTGACATCCCTAGTTAATAGGGTCAATTTGTTTCTTACCGATAGGGGTACTTTTGTGTAATGGAAAATTTCGATATATTTTAGTGGTGCGGTGTGTTGTTGCATTGGGGATCGGGTGGGTGTTGTATAGTGTGGTGCTAAAACTGCAGTCGAAAAGGGACTTAAGTGCACTCAGCACTAAGAATAATGTTTACTGTCCCTGAACACTCAGAGGGATATTTGTCTTCACAAGTCTGTTCGAAAACAACAACAAAAACAATGCATAACCATTTAACACAAAATATCACAAAGACAAAACAAAACACAAGGTCCCCACTCCCACTGTACACATAAAACCATCGTATCGACGGGGGCGACGCATCTTTTTTTAGTGCAGGAATGGCTGAGGGGACAAAACTCCTGCTAAAACTAACCTTTTCCCACTTCAGGGTTCTGTATCTTCGCTCCGATGGCATGAGGTGGAAGTAGCGATACAGGGGATGATCAGTGTCATTTGTTATTGAAAGTGCTAAGTGTGTGATAGGCCTTATTGTTCATATCAGCAAGTGTGTGTGTGGGAAGTCAGATGATCTTGGAAGCAATACGGGTAATACTGTAAAGTTTGTTTCTGTTAGGCATGGACAGTATAGTGAAAACACATGTGGAACAGAACAGGTTGAATAATGCTTTTATACAATAGCAGAAAATGAGGGGCAACAGATAATGATCTTTGCTGAAAACGTGTATGGATAGATGTAATGTATTGATCAAACTCATGTCTATTGTCCAAAGTGAGTCCAAGATACATGAAACTGTTAACCTGTTCTACTATGTGGCTTGTTGTCCACGGAGGGAAACTGATAGTTACCTACTCCTCCCGCGAGGGAAATTCGGGTATCGCAGCCCAACCCAGCTGCTTAGCTGAACCCAGTGCAGCCCACAAGGAGCGCGAGGGGGGGAGCAGTGATAGCTGGAGCGGGGAATCGTACCTGCGACCTCTGGGGTCTCCGAAGTCCTAGGTATGGACACTAACCACTCAGCCATCACTGCTCAAAAACTGTGGTGACTCGTCGGATAGCAAAATACACTGACGTGTGAATGGACTCATAATGGCCAGTTACTGTATTGACTCAAGTCTCGACACCATACTGAAATCGGCCCACCCACAAGGCTGTGGGTTGTGAAGTGACTAGTGGGCAGGGTGACTACAAGCATGTTAGTTAGCAGGTCCATACAGCACCACAATGTGGGAGAGGGGCAATCACACGTGTTCAAAGACGCTCACTCTGCCATTACATACTATTACATAAGATACGTATCCTGACATAATGTGACCTTAACATCTGTGAAGTGATACTGTGGCTAATACTGCTTGCCTGTGTGATGCTTTAGGCTAGGGTTGGACAATGTAAGAATTTCCCACAGGTTTCACATCATTGCACACTACACCCAACATCTCATATACACAGTTATTAAAAAAAGATCTCTACATATCACTATGATACAGTCAGATTACACACTGAATTTATTACTTACTTCTTCTTTGATTTCTTCTCACTAATAGCAACTTCTGTACCTGGTCTGCAAACAGACAGAAAAAATGTTTAGTACATTTATTGTTGATCAATAGAGACAAACTGTTTTACAGCACAGTAACACTGGTAAAGTGAAGCCTTCATGGTGGATGTGACTTGGTTATCTGTTATTGTCATTTATCGCCATCTAGAGGAATAAAGAATAACTGCATCCTTCATTTCAAGCAGCTAGATCCAGCAGCAGCATAATGAAAATTGCAGATATCTTAGGGGTGCAAAAGTTAATTGAACGAATGGATTTAACCGATTACAAAAAAAAAAAAAAAAAAAAAAAAAAAACGTTTTGAATACCGTAGCAAAATCTACAACTGAGAATCTACTAATTGCGGCAATCTAAAAAACAATGGTCAGAACAGCCTTTGTAAAAATGCACGCCATTTTGTTGAAACATTATCTAATAAAGTATCATGGTCTCAATATGAAGGACCGCCCTAAAGGCATTGCATTGGTTCTGTCTGCAATGCAGTTATTTTTAACATTCTTTAATTATTTCCACCAGTTTCATCCCATTCATTGAGTGAAGCGAGATTTCACCTAATGTATCAATAGGCGGAGATCTAAGAAAACTTACCCAGTCAGATTGTTCTGTTTATTCTCATTTTCCTTGAGTTTCTTTTTCATTTCAGTTGTTCTTGTCGGTCTGTGAAGATATTTCCTCTTTCCTGTGCACTCGTAGGTCCAGTGACCGAATTCCAAACACTTCTGGCACCTCACATTTTGCTTGTTGGCCTCTCTGTAAGCAGTAAGCACATACAAAAGTAATTTCATGTAACCTTTATCAGTAATAAAATACTTTACGTTAACAAACATGGCTGCCGGAAGATTTTCATTTAAGTAGACCTCTCTACCCCTCACACCAGCTTAGAACGTTTTGGGGACAGAGTACAGTATGCGTATGGCAACCCCACTCCTCTGGAATACTCGTCTCATGACAAACATTCACCATCTGCCCTAGCCGCAAATTGCAACCCTAGATTTTTGTAGAATCTAGAGTTGAAACACCAACCAACAGAAAAGTGCTATCTGATTGCATTAAACAATGTTTAAATTATGCTGTATGGAAAGCTTGAAATATCCTAATTTTATCTGCTAAGTGTTTGTTTCATAAAAATACACCGTAAACATGTTAGCTACTTTCTGTTAATAAATTCTGTGCGGGTGTTGGAGTTGGCTTGTTTTTGATAAAAACGTCCCGCTGCATCCTGCATTATGTGCAATTTAGAAATAGGTGGTACACAGGAGTGACATCCAACGAGCGCTTCCGGACATAGAAAAAGAATGACGTGCACAGAATTTATTGACAGAAAATGTAGTTCATTACATGTCTACAGAGGATTTTTATGAAACAAACACTTTGCAGATAGAAAGAGGATAATTAAAGCTTTCTGTACAGCTGCAATGTCGGTGGGTTTAATGTTGTTTAATGCAATCGGATAGGACTTTTCTGTTTAGATGTTTGGGCTGTCAATGGTTGGTGTTGCAACTCTAGATTCAACATATTAAAACATAACATAACCTAGAGTTACATCTGCCTCAAATCTGAACTCATAAAATCACCCCAGAAAAAAACATCAACCAACTTCCAGGGTCTTGGCCTGACAGTTTTGCTTTTGTTTGTCCTTTTCGGTTTCTTCTCGGTCTCTGTGTAAAACATCCTGGGGTTATCTTTGTGATGTCGCTACATTCGAATTATTATAATGGAAAGGCATGGCTGGGTACTTCCAAATGAAGTACTTGATTGATACCTATATTGCGATTATTGCCCTGTAAACAAATGTTCTATTCATAGATCATTCTAATCATTTGGACTGAGTGGCATCTGGCTAGGTTAGATTCTTCTTTATCTTATTACATTTTTCTTATTTCTCTGGTGGATTCTACAGAAATTCGTTTCAGCCAGTGTGCCAATGCTGATTTTGTGTGTGGACTATTAGTTGGAGGCCAGACTTTGCCATATCAAAGGCCCGGGCCTTTGTACAACTAGAAATCGACTACAACTAAGAAATTGTATATAAAAAGTGGTTTTCATATCAAGGTCCATTATTTATTCGGCATTTGAGCCACAGACCACCATTTGAGTAAAGATCTATAAGGGTCCATTTGGTTAACAACTCTCCACAATTTAGCTGGGGACCACCTGGTACCCCCTCAAGGACCACTGGTGGTCCCCGGACCACTGGTGGTCCCCGGACCACTGGTTGAAAACCACTGGAATATATGATCAAACTCACAAAATATATTAACAATAAAGTGCTGATTGAATAGAGGCAAACGCGAAGCCATCAAGCCATCGACGCTGCTGATAGTTCGTACAAAAATAACATATCAACGTAGTTTTCATTTCATCATCACTGAACACTGGATTCATACATTAACATTGTACCGTCACCGCAAGGCTATTCAAACGGACACTTTATAGTAAATAAACTAGACTTACGCCTGCCTCCGAGCTATGATTCTGTGCATGGGAGTCGCCATGTTGCGCTTTACTTTGTCTTCTTTGTTATTGTCTAAGTAGTAAGCTTCCGGCATTTAGTTAATCGAATCGCATTATCGCCCTCCGTTGGTAAGGATGCCAAATTGCTTGCAACCACTTTTTGTTGGTTCATATTTGACAGCCCACAACTTGATATGTTTGTTGTCTTTTATGAATATGTTATTGAATTCATAACATTGGCCTACATGCTGTTAGTTTACACGTCGATGCGTGTGTAACAAATATAAAGCCCAAAGGACCAATCATGCCACAAATGGTTTAATTGATTGATTGAAGAATTTTAGAAGTTTAACATGCATAGGAAAAAGTACAGTTTCATGACAAGTACAAATCACTGGTACAAGCTCAACTAAAAGGAGATCCTAGTAAGCTTTTCAGCTTATTTACACATGCAGGAACCACTTTATGTATCTCATAACACTAGAAGACAGGCGGAACTTTGCATTGGCTATCATCAATAACAAAAGGGGGAAAAGCGCATAAAGAAGAAAAGAAAAGACATTTTAAATGAAGTGGTCCATTTTGTACGCGTGATTCCTAAACCCACCAGGCTTGAGTTAAGACCCGCCTCTTCCAGGAGTGGCTGAATTCGCTGAAATCCCTGCCTGACACACGACACGGAGGGTGGATAAAGTCAGAGGCATGAAGACTTGTACTTGCACAATGCACAACTATTAATTTCTCACTACAGTGCTCAAAATAAACTGTGCTAAAAAAAACTTGAAACTGACTTAATTGTATTGTGCTTAATAAAGGGAAAACTGTGTAACTTTGCTAAAGAGAAAAACGTACTGAGAAAGCTATTAATTTGTCACTACTGTGCTCAAAATAAAAACTCTTACTGATTATCAGTTACATTGTTATGGTTTGGATATGGCTTTGTGCCTATTATGCTGCGTGTATTATTGTAATGGATCAGTAGGTAGTAGGTACTTTGCACTTGAGCGAGCAGCACTAACGTTCATGGGCACTTTCATACTTAAGATTATCGAGAGGAGGCGGGTCTTAACTCAATCCTGGTGGGTTTAGGAATCACGCATTTTGTACGCCATGTGTTTCAGGGGACGAGACAGCTAGGTGTCGCTGTCGAAACGTAGTGAGAATGCAACGGTGCCTGGATCCTTTACTGCGCATGTGTGAAACACGTTGACCCGGAAGTAATCGCGTGTTGTGATCTCGGTGAAAAACAAACATCTCTTGAATAAGCTCTTGAAGGAGGTAAACACTTGTCAAATGGAGTCTGTACGGCTGAAGATAAATGAACACATGACGTCGGTGGGAGAGGAGATATTGTGTGTTTTGGACAAACAGCAGTGTGGCGCTGATGTTTGTTGTGTGAAGCTTGTCCGTGTGTTTGTGTTGCAGCGCCTGAGTGCGGCTGCAGAGTTCCTGTGCAACCTTTTCCAGAGAGAGATAGACACACAAGAAACACTGCTGGAGAAAAAAAACAAACATCTGGACATCGATCTACACACTGCAGATCAGTGTTTTCAGTCCAGTCTGCAGATGATCAGTTCTCCAGCCAGGACTGTTTCTATTAAACAGGAAACTACAGCCAGGACTGTTTCTATTAAACAGGAAACTGAAGGCCACCTGGATCTCAAACCTGTCCATGTCCCAGTTGTTGCAAAGGAAGAGATCCAGAAAATGGTGCAGGACATATTGCTGCAACAGCAGCAGCTGCAGCAGCAACCACGGGCACAAACAAAGAAATGTCTCTCCTGTGGGCAGCCTAAATCCCGGTACTCAGCTGGAGATGGATCCTCGATTCATTTCTTCTATCAAAAACCGTCAGTGCGATATTTTTACTGCTCCACTAAGGTGTTCAAAGCTTACTCTGCAGAGGGTTTGACAAATCCCAAAATGTCATTTGAGGAGTTTGCACTGACTGAGTTCTTTCAACGTGAACTGGACTCAACAAAACAGAGAGTGGAGTCCAAAGCCCAGAAAAAAGGAAACTCCCGGACACTCAACCTAGGGGACGACTTTGTCGTTTCTGCCACCAGGGGCTCAAGCAGGGCCCAAACAGTCCGCATCTCCATACTGGGTTTCCAGGAGTGTCTGGGAAGTACGTTTACTGTCCATCAAAAGTGCTTTCGTTGTACAAAGACAAAGGCATGGCAAAGGAGATGTCATGGAAGAAATTCAAACAATCCTCCTTCTATGACATGGAGAAGGATAGGTGGACAGCAGAGAGGAAGAAATGAGAGATAGGACATTTCTGTTTGGATGTTTGGGCTGTCAATGGTTAATTGGTGTTGCAACTCTAGATTCAACATTCAAGGTCCATTATTATTTTTTTGATTCATAAAATCACCCAAGAAAAAAAGAAAATCTTTGTAAATAGGCTACCTTTTTATTTTTGCATTGTTGTTTTTGTTTACACCTGTTTTTCTGAAGATATCTAGCCTACTGCATTCAATGTTATAAGAGATACAAAAAGGTTTCCTGTGTAAATAAGTCGAATCTCTTTTTAGTTGACAAACTGTACCTTTTTTTTATGCAATCTTCTAATAAATACTTAAATCAATCAATCAAATTTTATCATGTATTTTTTTCTTCATTTTTTCATAAAAAAATCATTTGAAATGTACTTTTTCTTTAATAAATACATTAGAATTCTTACTCGAGTCGTGACCCGTAAAAATTGTTCTCTGGCTGAGAAATGACTCCCTGTTTGGGAAACAGTGCTTTATAATAACTTATGACAGACAAATATACGCAGCAGTACTATGCAAAAATAAAGTAAACAGTAAAATGAATAAAAGATGGAGACAGATTAGGCTATTTTGTTTATATGGTAACCCCGGGAGAGCACTTTAAATTTAGCCGATCGATTCCCCCCCAACACACAGTAATACAGCCATCCAATGAGTCAACGAGCATGTTCCACATGCTTGTGGAAAGCTCCAGAGTCATCTAGAACTCGGGAGGCAAATCTCGCGACGCTGCGCGCTGGCGTCATCGGCAAATAGCCGATCTGCAAGCCCACGCCGCGTCGCCCCCGCTACTCGGCGTGAGCTTGCAGATCGGCTATTTGCCGAAGAATAAAACCTCGAGGAAAAAAAGAGAACGAGAAGATAGAAGCACCTCATAGTGTCACTGCTGGTTGCTTTATATCAAAGCCACCACACACACCCAGCCGGTGTCACCACACCATCTACCACTACTACTGTGGACTATGAACACAGTACAGGACCGTTGAGACTGACTGACCGCTCAACCCAACCATCCGTTACTGTATCATCTGTTGATAGTTTTAGATAGAGAAGAAAGAAGATGTCAGTGGTGGGCTTTGACTTGGGCTTCCAGAGCTGCTATGTAGCCGTAGCCCGATCCGGAGGCATTGAGACCGTGGCCAACGAGTACAGCGACCGATGCACCCCGTGAGTACCGTACAAAGATTACTGCTTTGATTTGTATGATCCGTTCATTCATTTTTTCCCCATTATATCTCATCCTCTCAGACTCTCACACAAGTGCATGAGGTGCTAAAGCTAACGGTTAGCCCCCCTCCCCCTGTTTGTGTGTTTGTGTGACAGCCGTTAATACACGTGAGTCCAGTTTTTATAGTGACCATGCAGGGCAGATAATATTAATTAATCTTTACATTATAATGTTAAATCTACAGTTTTATTGTCTATGATCTGTAGAAACGCTGGGTTTTAAATGCGATCCAACCATGTCCTCGTGTGTTCTCAGAATAACGGAGAAAACGTACAGAACAGAACTAGAAGAAAGGGTTCCATAGAAGGCTAAGTAGCTAAGCGCGTTAACTGCATTAGTGAGCCGTCAAAGATCGTCCCGAGCGGGCGGTGTGTCCGTCAGGCCGTGTTTACAACATCGCACCGGCACGGCCCGCACTGCAAAACGAGCGTTATGGTATATGACGGCGTGGTGACGTGTTGGCCAATCACCTCTTTGGAATATTCTAGCAATTTCTCTTTCTCGAAAAGAAGTCAGTCTAAAAATATTGATGTGTGGAGATTATTTTTATCCCTGACCCCTCATGTCTAGTTATTACATAATAAGAATAATTACATAATATGTAATAATTAGCATACAAATACACAGATTATCTGTGTATTTGTATGCTAATTATTATATAGCCTATTATATAAGTACTAACTATATTATTACACACAATCTGTTTATTTATATAGCATATTAATGTGCATTGTGTACAGACTAGCCTACATGTCAAAGTGCTTCAGAAGAAGACAGAACAGAAAAGCTTTTAAAAACGATCACTTACATTTGAGAACTTAATGTCTCCACTCTCCTCACAAGAACCTTGTGATGAATAGCTGTTTGCCACATTTTAATGCCCCTGTTTTGTTTGTACATCTATAACTATAAGACTCATCTAGCCGTTTCAGTGTATTGAATAAAATAAAAACAAAAGACATCAGACTATTGATTTTTCCTCTCAAGAGTAGGCGAGTTTGAATTTGTCTCCATCTTTCATGCGTGAGCTGGGCATGTCTGTTAATAGGCTGTGTAAGAAACAGGATGTTCAAGTTCTTTCTTCATCCCCTTTCTTGCAATGATTCCATCCTCATTCACCTGTCATTAGGGGTGGATATCAGGGTTTGATCAATGGAGAATACTCCTATAATTCTTTTTAGCCACGAACTTGATATGTTGATACTTCATGGCTTCCACGATTATTGAACATTGAATTATGAACATTATGAATAGAAATTACATCTGTGCTTGGCTTTTAGGCTTGGTAAACAAAAGTTGCACAGCGTAGATATGACAAATAACATACAGATTTAATCACTTTTTATATGTAAAAAAAAACATTAATAGTGGGAATAGCTGATATACATAGCTCACGACATGTTGCACTGCGACACGCTGTGAGCTTAACATGTCTTCTATTTCCACTATTTTTGGAAATGTATGAACATTTTTCAACATGGAAATGATAATGACGATTATGAAAAAAAGATTGTGATCATCTTAAATAATAGCGATTAGGTGATTAATTATGTAATAATTGTGTAAAAGGTCTACTTATGGATACTCCTCTCTATATTTTGGTGAGAATGTTTGATGGAAAATAGAAGTATAAACTTGCTGAAGTGGCTTTTTAAATATACCTCAACGTCAGGAAAAGCTGCATGGGAAGGAAGACATTTTTATAGCAGTAATGTTTTTTTAGAACAAAGCTGATGCACACCTCAAAGATTGGTGACAGGTGCGGAGGACAAAAGGTGCATATGGTATATTCAGAAGGGGATCTCTGATAAACATCAAAGAAAAGGCCTGCACACTGTCTGGAACTTGCAAAAAATCTCTATATTTCGACGTTTCGTTCATTTTAGACCTTCATAATAATCAGTATAATCAGTATAGCAGTCATGTGGAATGGGTTATCTACAAACCACGCTGTTCCTCCCAGTTCAGCGCCCCACTGAACAAAACCCCGACCAACCTGTAGGAGTCGCGCCTAGTGCAGCAACAGAGGTGTTCGGCTTCCCTCCCACAAATGCAGCCAATTAAGTCTGACAGGACGCCTGGCCGAGGTTGAGGATTCAAACCCCACGTCCCTGCTATGGTGGCTGGTGGGCAACAAACTTTACCTCTGCAGCAGCACCCGAGCGGCCCTTCCCTCCGATTATTAATAGCAGAAATGCTAACAAAAACAGCTCATCATAGATTGAATATTGCTTGCCTCTGTTTTGTTTTTTCTGGTCGTAGATGTTGACCAGCAACTGTTGCCACTGTCCTTACAGACTGACTGCATTGAACTCTCTTTGACTTAACCAACTGCGCAAATGTTTACAGCGCGGCTGTAGCTCTTGACATCTGTGTTTGGCAGGGACGACGATGATGACAGCAGTGTTTATATCACAGCGCTATGCAGCAGAGCCATAGGTGGAGCAATTCAAACACTTGCTCACAACACAACAACATCTTATAAACAGTAATCCACAGTAATACTGAATTATAGGTCTATTGATTGCAGTATTGATTGAGTCTAGTAATGTTTGCAGACAGTGCGACAAACCTTTTTTTGATACTTAGTCAAAACATTACTTTATACGTTTTTGTTTGAGATGAACATCTGGTTAGACCCACCATTATTTAGCAGTAGAGGTTTTCTGCTGGCAAATAAATATAGAATAAGCACAGATTGTTTTCACTTGAAATGCTTGTATCCACTGTTGAAGCAACAAGAGTTGCAACTCATTTTAGCACTTGACTGAGAACTGCCTGCTACCGGCATGTCATGTCAGCTGTGTGTAGCGGTATTTTAAGCTTATAGAAGGGAAAATGCAAAAGAACAGAATCCAATATGCAATGTGAGTGTTCTATGGGCTGCCATGACTTATTAACAGCTTATAGATTAAGATGAAATGCTACAGTATTTGATTGGTATGTCGTAGTAGCATATACTCAAGGTTGTGGTCCCGGTATCAAGCCATCCCAAATAACAGACCAAGGCACACTCACACCTTCAGTATAAATGCCGTTGTCAGGGGATCATATTGGATTCTGTTAATTATTTATTGTGTTTTTCGCCATTATAGGACTAATGAGATACAGGGAGTCATGATACAGTACATCGGCACGTCCTTACTTTTGCAGTGTACACAAGGTTGTCCTCTGAAATGAAGTTGTGGATCTGTTTTGGAAAAGATTATTTACCACAGTTATTAGTCTGTATTAGACATGACTCCTGTCCTAAAGAGTTATTTGGTAAGAAAAGCGGTTCAGAAATAGGTGATGTATTTCATAACAAGGTTTACTGGCATGCTATTAATGGCTTTGCAAGAGAAAGTGAAGCCTTATTTCAGAGGAGGTGCGATCAGAGTAGTTTTAGCCTATGAATGTGTCTTACACAGCACCGGGCAGAAAAGTAACAGGATTACAATACAAATGTATCATTAATGAAGACATTAGAGTACAATGTTGTTGTTTTTTTTTTTTTTTTTACAACAACTGTTCATCTTTTAGATTGTAATTAGAGATGAAAAGATGAGTGTTCAAATGTTTTCATTTCCTGCTTTCTATCGTTTTAGCGATTTTAACAATTTTGATTTCAGTGGGTGGGGGCAGCATACAAGTGGCTAAATATGTCTTTTTAAATACAATAAGCCCATTCCCAAGATGCACCGTAATCCTTCATGGGCTAAAATCTCTAAAATGATAGAAAATGATAGTAAATGAAAACATTTTAACACTCATCTTTTCTTTTCTCTAATTACAATCTAAACCCGTTGCTGTAAAAAAAACAAAGTTGTCCTTTAAAGGGTTTACCCATTGAATGACCACCATATGAAGTAATGCTATGCTAAACCTAAGGCAAGTGATAACTATTAACCACTTAAGCCCTATATACTTCATACGATAAGTAGCCGATCTACAAGTTCACAGCGTGTCACGATGTGACACAAATAGACGTTTTGAAAAGGTTCACCTATACTTACATGCCCGAAATAGGTATGGCCGGACCGCCGGGTTAAAGATGCAGCTGAATATTTTGTTTTTGTGTCTTCCAGGTGCTTTGTGTCATTTGGACCGCGGAATAGGACAATAGGAGCGGCTGCAAAAAGCCAGGTAGGGTCACTAAAACTACCCTCTCTGCCTCTATTCCAGGGTTTCTCAAAGTGGGTGCCTTGGCATCCCTTGTTGGGATGCAAGTCCAGGGGTGCCTCAGAATACTTTGAAATGCAACAATATCACTTTAGTTTAATCACATACACTTAGTAAAACGGACACGAGTTGCACTGTACTTGGTGTGATCCTTTTCGGCCTAAAGTCTCCCAAGGCTCTTCACCAAAAATAGCAGATCTACACGATCTACTTGACGTGTTGTGAGCTTGTAGATCCGGCAATTTTTGGTGAATGTCCCCCCCCAGAATAGGGATGTTGGGGTTTTAAGTGGTCAAACTTTTAAGTATAAAAGTATAACGTCAAGTATATTCTCTCGTGTTTTCCTCCTTACATACTGTATATTAGGGGGAAAGATTCACATATTTGACATAGATGTAAGGTACTGTAAAGTAACAATGTAATTCAGGGGTGCCTTGGATGAAAAATGTTATTTACAGGGGTACCCTGAGCCAAAAATGTGAACCACTGCTCTATTCATCTCACTTCTATCGTTGCTATGAATGTTTACTTTTCAAAAACAGAAACATATTGCAGTGTCATTATGCTGCTGTTACTTTCCACTGTTCTGCTCTAATCCATGCTCTCTCTCTCTCTCTCTCTCTCTCTCTCTCTCTCTCTCTCTCTCTCTCTCTCTCTCTCTCTCTCTCTGTGTTGTCTCCTATCCGTTGCTGCTCCTGGCCAGGTGGTGACCAATTGTAAGAACACTGTTCAGGGTTTCAAGCGCCTCCATGGCAGGGGATTCTCGGACCCCTACGTCCAGTCGGCCAAGTCCACCCTCATGTACGACCTGGCACAGATGCCCTGCGGCGCAACTGGCATCAAAGTAAGATCGATGACTACTACAGTGTTTTGTTTTGGTTTTTTTCAAAGGAATGTCTGCACCGTCATGTAGTGGAACGAGGTTATCAGGAATCTGCAACGTCATGTGTTTTCCAGTTACTTGAAATTCATGACAAACATGATATATTAGTCAGATATTAGTAACTTAAACCCTACAGTATATACTGTACTTAGTTGACCAGGGTCCCCCGGTTGGTCCCCTCCTCATTTCCCTCTACACAAAAATCTTTGCCGAAATGATGTACGACTAGTGCATTGTGGCGTGTTGTAAGAACAGAATGTTTTGCCTATGTTTGCCGATGTTCGCCTTTTATGACATGCTAATGCAGTAATGCTAGTGTTCATGTGGTTGTTATTATGTGGTTTGACTTGATAATGTTCATGAATGTTCTAAATTCTAAGCGTTGCATCCATTTTGTTTTCCATCCTTCATGCTGCTATTGTCACATTAGATAAATAAATACAATAGGGGGTGCTGGGGGCGTGTTCTCTCCTCCACGTCATCAGTACCCATTCCCAAGTGGTGTTGGCGAAAGGGCCTTTCTGTGTGGAGTTTGCATGTTCTCCCCCTGTCACCTAGGGTGAAAATGTAAAAATACCCTCACAAAACATGCAGTAATCCTGGTCTCTATACTGCCCTCCCCCTGGCCAGCCGGGGCGCCTGATAGAGGGGAAAGGAACTGGTTGGAATAACGTGTTCCTTCCACCCGCTACGTCCTACCAGGGAAACTCCCCCGTGTCAGGTGAAAAGAAGCAGGTTGGACTGGTCATGCGTAGAAGGAAGCATGAGGTCAGTCCGTTGCTCTCCCCAGGTTGGCCCCAGGATTACATTAGATAATTGGCACTGGGTGAAAAATGGGTTGCAAAATCGTGGGATAAGAACTATATAAGAAAAAGATAGATAAATAGATAAATACTAAATAGATAGATTTGTATTGATCCCACGGTCAAAATTCTGTTGCCAGAGGCGGCACACAGAAGTTAAAGTACATAATACATAAGATTAGATAAGTACTGAATTAGCAATGGTGTGTATCCGCCAGTCATCTGCTACGACGGGCAGATGACTGAAGAGCGTAATTGATCGACTTTGTTTTTCCCACTCTTCTACACAAGGTGATGTACATGGAGGAGGAGAAGGTCTTCAGCATCGAGCAGGTCAGCGCCATGCTGCTGACCAAGCTGAAGGAGACTGCTGAGAGTGCACTGAAGAAACCTGTGGCCGACTGCGTTATCTCCGTAAGCGATTTCTAACAGACGCCCACCACCAAGCTGCCTCATCCATCTCAGTCCTGCTTGAGACTCAGGGGGCCCTTTGGGTGTCGAAAAAGAGTCTTTAAATTTAGAAAGGATTGATACATTTTAAGGACCCTAGTAATGGCATAGTGCAAATTTAGTCTGACTCCAATCCCACATACCAGTGTTCTAATTAGATTCATCGTTCAGTTTGTGTCTGTCAGGAATTAAAAAGCTCCTTTGAAGAGATCCAGCAGTGTAACAGCACACTGCAAACACCCAAAGTGGGTGAATGACATGTCGATGACTGCTTGATACTCATTCAGTTCTCTATCATTTGATGACAAGTGCAACGCCATAACAACCGCATCACTCGCCACAGGGCGCACGTCATGTAATCTCAGTGAGAAAGTTGTTTCAGAGAACTGGCATAACTTCACAGTTCCCATCAGCCTTAGAGATGTCTCATGGTTGAGATGTTATTATTATTCAAGCCAATAGCCAGTGGCGTCACAAGGGGGGGGACTGAGTTACTAGGGCCACTAAGGTGGAGGGGCCTTATTTTATACATTAGCTCTTGAAAAATAGCAGATATACAAGCTCGCAGCGCGGCACCATCTGCTATTTTTGAAAAGTCATGAAAATGTTTGGAAATCTTTGAATAGTCTATGTGTATTTTTTTTAAAGCGAACATTTGTAACTAAAATGTTAGTTCTGGGGGGTCCCTGGAACTAAATATTTTGAGATGGGGGTCCGTGGCCAAATACATATCATTTTGGAGGTCCTTCACATGAAAATTTTTGAGCACCACTGACATAGAAACATAGGTTTTTAAAAAAAACCTTAGAAGGATTTGAAATATTCAAAGACACAGATTTTCAAGATTTTTCAAGCTCGCAGCGCGGCACTTGGTGCCGCTCTGTGAGATTGTATATCTGCTATGTTTCAATAGTTAAAGCGCAAAATAATGCGTAATAATGCTTTCCCGGTCTAAATGGGTTCAACCCCTGAAGAACATTCATGGGGGGCCCGAAGTGAATCCTTGTACCCAGGGCCCAGAATTTGGTGCGACACCCCTGCCAATAGCTGACTTTAGTTCTGGGTGCTTTCACACAAGGAGATGTTTTGCTCTGTTACTCTTAAGCAACTAACATGGAAACGCATGGAAACACTATCCAGACATTTTGTGAGGCAGGCAGTTTATGCATCGGTAACAACGATAGCCATCAAAAACACAGCAACTTCTTGGCCTCTGCACAGCTTTTGGGTGTTCATTCGGCTGTAGGCTGAATTGCTTTGGTGAATGATTCCTATCTTAATTATTTGTGTTAGTATTCCACACACCAAGTGGCTCCCATTAAGAGGATTTTATTTCAATGATGTAATGTTTCGTTTTGAGAAGTGAGTCTCTTGAAGTATATGTGAACACTGCTAGACCCCTGAAATGTTCCTCTAGGTAAATATGATCTCTCACAAGTCTGAGGATGTGCTTGTTATTCAACGCGTCACGAGACAGCGTTGCAATTACAATCCTCAATGGGAGCTGATCTTTCTACTTTCTAATTTACAAATGTATTTGATCCA
This sequence comes from Nannobrachium achirus, assembly GCF_963921795.1. Lineage (NCBI taxonomy): Eukaryota > Metazoa > Chordata > Actinopteri > Myctophiformes > Myctophidae > Nannobrachium > Nannobrachium achirus. Next base: position 41,755,212 of record NC_137826.1, on the reverse strand, counting down.
GCACCCGTTTTTATTCTTCTTTCTTATTAGATCTCAAAGAAGATATTATGCATGTGCCATTTGGTAGATGCATGTATTCAATGCCTCGGGTTCACAACACTGTGGGTGAATACATTTTTAATGTTCGAGGCCCCCTCTGTGAAATGAAGCCCTTAGCCATGCTCGACAAATTGAGCTGCACCTCAACCACCACAGCGTACCGACAGTGTTCTGTTCTTCTTCCTCTCAGGTCCCAAGCTACTTCACTGACGTAGAGAGGCGGTCTGTGATGGACGCGGCTCAGATTGCAGGCCTTAACTGTTTAAGACTCATGAATGAGAGCACTGCAGGTAAAGGACCCACTGCAAATATGCGTTATTTTATTTACTGATACTATTTTAACTCAATTCACCCTTACAATTCTGTTCAGCAATGCCAATACATTGCACCACTTTATATGAAGGGTGTCTGATTGAAGCTTTTGTCTGACGTGCATTGACAGGTATTTTCTTTGTATTTATGCTGTAGTGTTTTGCCACTGGAAGATGCGAAATTAACAACATTATACTTGAACCTCATTGCTACTCAAAATGCACAAGCTAGTATAGGCCCAGCATCAAGAAAAGTGAATATATCCATACAAGAATAGGTTTCTTAGCAAAGGCATATGAACCAATCCTGTGAAGGATGTGGAACTCAAAACCAGAATGTGTGAATACTACAAAAAGAGCTCAAAGGAAACTCTGTGTGGATTTGATCTCCCAGGCAGTTGTTGGTGATTGCATGGCAGTGCACAGCCCACTAAATTAGTGATAGAAACTAGAAAAGTGATTCTACTCAACTTGAAATGAAAACTTGTATTTATGCGTTGTGTGCTTGTAGATAGGCTATTTTTGAAAACATTTGAAAAATGTCCGCCCCAAAATAAGGATGCAACAAGGTTGAAAGTGGTTAAAAATCGTCTGCTTAATTACTGACACCAATGTTGTCAAAATTAAGTAAAATACTGGCTGATCTATAGTGATATAAGGGTCTGGCTCTACTTCAAAGAGCCCTTGAGTTGTTTAAAACTCCTCTTGACTCGAGCACAATGAGCCTTTTCTTCCGTCAGTGGCTGATATCGGTGGTTCAAACACCAGTCACCAGAAAGGCAAACCCTTGTGAGCCGAGAGGAGACTAGGATCACTTTAATCCCCAGAGGCAATGAATGTCAAGGATTTCTCCTTCGTAACACCAGTGTAAAGAGTTTGACAAATTCCAAAGATGGTGAATGGGCACTCCAGTCATCTAAGCTGAATTTGTATGGCATTGCTTGTCCCATGATGACAGTGAAGTGACAATTTAAAGACTTTGAATTTTAAGACCTCTTTTAATTCCTAAAGAAAAGAAGACCATCACTGCATCAAAAGTGATCAACAAACGTTACTACAAAAACTGGTCAAACATTGGCCAAATTGTCAATCTGCTATTTTGTCAATCTGCTATTTTCAAAAATATTTATCTATATTTGTCAAACTAAATGTAATGCCTAAATTCCTGCAATTCCAAGTGCTTGTCAGTAGGGCTGTCATGATTATGGCATTTTACATGACGATTAATTGTCACTAAAATTATTGCGATTAACTATTTAATTGTGTATTTGTCATTGGCAATTACATTTCTGTTTGGCTTTTAGGCTTTGAAGTTGCACCTGGCAATTATGACACATGACTTAAATATACAAAGAATTTACTGACATGTTTGACAACGTGACCACTTGTGTGTCGTTGCAGTGTCCCTGGCTTACGGGATCTACAAGCAGGACCTGCCCGCGCCCGAGGAGAAGCCCAGGATTGTGGTGTTCGTAGACATGGGCCACTCCGGATACCAGGTGTCAGTGTGTGCCTTCAACAAGGGGAAACTCAAGGTGGGTTATGTTGAACAGGGGCGTTCTATGGGTCATCAGGGGATGGCAATTGCCAGTGCCACCCCCTAGATTTCACATTGAACCTCAAGTTCTCTGAATTGTTTTAGCAGATTAATCTGATTTCGTCGCAATGGATGCCTGTCCATCTACGTGTAACGTGTGTTTCAATTTCGATGAGCCTTTTGTTGTATGCAACCGTTAATGGTTGCAAATAGAGAAAATGATCAGCAAACTCCCTTTGAGAGCTTGTTGATATTTTTGCTATATTAGAAATGCGGCTGTGCCAACTTATTTTTTCCCACCCCCTGTTTCTTTCTGAAATTACGACTCTGATGATGAGCAGTGGTGTTGTATTTTCTGGTACTCGCACTCGCACGATACATCTAACGATCATCTCTCTAATAGACTTAGGAATTTGAGACTGTGTGCACCATGACGATGAAGATATGAGTGTTGGAAATGCACAGGGATAAAGGGCAGACATGCAAATCCACACGCTAATGACCCACATTTTAGCCTAGGAAAACAGAATTAGCATATGTAACAACATGACGTGTATTAGCGTGACACGCTCACTCACTCACGGACATGACGTTTTGATACTAACTAGCATTGGTTATTAATTATTAGATTACCCCCATGCTAAAGGGAAATTAACGGAAGAGGATTTAGTTGATATTGAAACGACTGTCTCTTTCATTCAGATCCTGGCCTCTGCGTTCGAATCGGATCTGGGCGGGAAGGAGTTTGACGAGGTCCTCGTGACCCATTTCTGCGAGGAGTTCAGGACCAAGTACAAGCTGGACGTGCGGTCCAAGCCCCGGGCGCTGGTCAGACTCTACCAGGAGTGTGAGAAACTCAAGAAGCTGATGAGCGCCAACTCGTCCGACCTCCCCCTCAACATAGAGTGTTTCATGAATGACATCGACGTGTCGGGTAAACTCAACAGGTCAGTGTGTGTTTGATGTAGAACTCTCTTGCTGTAAGTCAGTAGTCTTCAATAGGGGGTCTGGGACCCCTAGGGGGTCCTCAGAGTTACTGCAGGGGGGCCACCAAATCTTTGTGATAGGATCATTCCTTTAAATTAACAACTCGAACCCTCGCGTCCCTATTCTGAGGAGAACTTTAGCCAAAAATAGCCAATCCACAAGCTCTCAATGCCTCGCGCTGCGAGGCGTTCAGAGCTTGAGATTGGCTATTTTCGGCAAATTGATTTGGTGTAGAGGTAAAAAAGACTGATGACAGTGCGTCAAACAAGTCTATGAATCTATCTATGAAATTGATGAAAATCTGCGTCACACTTTTATACAATATGTAGTGGGGGTCCCTGCTTCATCTCTCTCTCTCAGCTAAGGGGTCCCTGGCCTGAAAACTTTGAAGACCCCTGCTGTGTTTATTATTATCACAAGCCATTTGCATTGTTCTATTCCTTATACCAGGTCCACATGCTAGCCTATATCTTCAGTGCCCAACACCACAGCTAAAATGGATGCTTCTCTCCTGTCTAGTCTGTTGTACACCACTCACTCACTCACTCACTCACTCACTCACTCACTCACTCACTCACTCACTCACTCACTCATTCACTCACTCTCTCTCTCCCCCTCTCTCTAACTACAGTAAGTGACATCACCAACAGATTAAGCACAGAGTGGTGATGTAAGCAATGAGCAGCTGTGTGTCTCAGCATAGCTGCCAATGTGGGAATACAATTGGCCTGATGCCACGGGACCGATTATACCCAACCTTTCTTTTTTGAAATGTTATGGCGTGGCTCATTATGAGGCAAGCCGTCTAGAAGAGGGTCTCTCTGTGTCTGTCTGTGACTAATCTCGCAAACTCGGAACGATCAGTGCCAAAGACATGTCTTGTGCCCGCTGCTGCCAGTTGGCAAAGGAAGTAACTTCCCAAATATTTTTCACATGAAATATTTAACTTTTAACGCAAGGCGTTGTGAGCTTGTAGCTCACATCGAATAGGAGAGAAAAAGCTTCTATCACCCAAAGATTTGGATGACTCCCTGTAGTAACTCTGAGGACCCCCTGTTGAAGACCCCTGCTCTGGTCTCTGCATAGCTATCTCTCTCTGCGCCGGTCTCTGTCGTACTCTCTGGCTCTGAGCATAATGCATGTGTCTGTTTGTCTATCCGTCTGCGTCTATTAATAATGTATGACCCATGTGTCCCCAGGAGCCAGTTCGAGGACATGAGTGCGGGGATGCTGGCCAAAGTGGAGGGTCCCCTGCGCAGTGTCATGGAACAAGCCAGTGAGTACACATGGATGTAATAAAGTAGCAACTGCAACGACCCCGCCATCACGTGCTTATGGACAGAGACACACGCGCACACACACACACACACACACACACACACACACACACACACACACACACACACACACACACACACAGACACACTGTACGCATACATAGCATCATGTGCTTTGCTGACATAACCTTCCTCTTTGGGCACTTGGAAGCCTGATTCCATAACTTTGCTACACTGTGTGTGTGTGTGTGTGTGTGTGTGTGTGTGTGTGTGTGTGTGTGTGTGTGCACGCACATGTATTTATTTATTTATTTTTACTTTTACTTTTAGTTTACTATAACTAAACATATTTTCCTCCTACCTATGGGCCCTGTGTCTCCCTAGACACCTTTCAAGTGTCTAGAAAGACAGTTTCAACCAAATTGTCAGCCATTAGATTTTACAACTGCAAAATGATTTCACCAGGTAGCATTCATTAGTAAGGTGCTTACAATGCTTGCGTTGTGCTTGCATATAAAGGCTGCTTTATCACAATGTAATAGTAACTTCTGACAATTAATCATTTTGGGTCGGGTGCATATCATTAGAAAACAGTCCTTCTAACCCAGACCTGGGTACAAGTAACAAAATAAACACATTTTCTAATTTTACCGCATGCATGGACTAAAGCTGCATTGCTTTTATGTTTAAGTTTTTTATTCACATACATACTGTATCATAATGGGCGCAATGCGTACATCAGCACGTGTGTGTGATCATTGGATTGTTGTCCCAATAACACGCAGGTGGTCAGACTGGTCACAAGTCAAGATGACCTGCCTTACCTTACCCATCAAAAGTGGCAAAAAAAAGAAAGTTGATGCCGAATGCCGGGTTTTCAACAAAAAATTGGACTGCTAAGTATTTATTTTCTGAAGTTAGGAGGTAAAGCTGTGTGTTTAGCTTGCGGGGAGAAGATCTTGCGGGGGAGCACTGCCTTTTGGCCCAGCCCTACACAATAATTTCTAGGCCTGTGATGATTCACTTACCTCCCGATTCGATTCGATTTCGATTCATAGGGTGTCGATTCGATTATATCATGATTATTGCGTTTTCCTGCGATTTGCGATTCGAATCACGATTATTGCGATTTTTCCCCAAAAATTACAGCTTTTTTATATTGAAACATTTTAAAACAATTCTAAACAATATAAAACATTAAAAGTTGAATCATATACTTCAAATCAATGCAGCCAAATAAAGTCAGTCAATCTTTCTGACATTTATTTCAGCCAAAGTGCCAGTGGTACAACATTACAACAACATGTTAGCTTTAGCCATAACATGACATCCTCATGACCTAAAACTGTTCCTTTAGGAGCTGTACTTACTCTGACTGAAAGTGGTTATTTCACCTTCAGGTTAATTTCGCCTTAAAAACAAAACAAAAAAAAACGATTAATTGAATCGCCGGCATTAACATCACGATAATATAGTAAATCGCACAGGCCTGATATTTTCTGTAAAAAATAATTGCCCAGCCCTGTTCTAACCCGCGCTGCTTCCTGTGTGCAGAGCTGAAGAAGGAAGACATCTACGCCGTGGAGATCGTGGGTGGGGCCTCCCGGATCCCCGCCATCAAAGAACGAATCAGCAAGTTCTTCGGCAAGGAGCTGAGCACCACCCTGAACGCCGACGAAGCCGTCGCCAGAGGCTGTGCCCTGCAGGTAACAGTTCAATTCAATTCAAAGGAGCTTTATTGGCATGAGAAAACATACGTTTAGATTGCCAAAGCAAGTGTCAAAACATAATAAAAGGTAACATTCTATGTACAGTACCTGTACACTCGGTGTACCTGGACTGTTGGTTGAACGTTTTATGGCCAGGAGTTCAGTGTTTGTTGGTGACACTGTTTCTATCTGTGGTCTGTGATTGAGTTTTTGGGGGGAGGCTGTAACACTCGCTCACCATCACAAAGTGCCACCAAGGGGTCACTTAACGGCAGTGATGCGTCCCATTTAGTCTGGGTACGGGTGGGAAGCCAAGCCATAGAGATCCCATGGTCATTGTCGCTGTAGTAGTGACACTAGCTCTCGGCAGATGTTCAGTAGGCAGGGGATCTGGGCCAGATAGCCTGAACTTCATCCTGCCCCGGTGAAAGCCTTTGTGGCTTGTGAGTCCATGTGTATCGGAGCAGGCATGTTAGTTGGACATTACTGGCAGGTTGGCAGTGACAGTGACAGGGACTGCAGTATAGTACACTTGGGGACATTAGGAAAAGAAAAGAAAATCAGCCAAGTGGAAAAGTAACATTAGGTGTGACAGATTTGGGTTCCTCTCCTCTCACAGGCATTTTCACTTATGTAAGATAAGTGTATATGACTATGAATACAGTCCATTGTTGCTGCACTGGCACTATCACTTATGTATGCACTTACATGTTTAACATCTGCTGCTAAGTGAAGTCCCCTACTTGCACAAGACACATTTTTTTTCCTTTTTTTAAGCATGCCTTATGTATATTTTATATTGTTGTCCTTTGTTTGTTCTCTTTTCTCATGACTATTTTGTAACTGCAAATCACTGGAGATTCTATGGAATGTAATTTCAGCCTCTCTTTTACACCTGTAAACATGTGACGTGACAATGGAATTTACGTCTCCTCTCCTCATCTCTTCTAGTGTGCCATCTTGTCACCTGCCTTCAAAGTCAGAGAGTTCTCCATCACAGATGTTGTCCCGTACCCCATCTCCCTGAAATGGAACTCAGCAGCAGAGGAGGGACTGAGGTAGGCACTCGTGCCAGTTTCACCTGTGCTTGAACTGATAAACAAATACGGCAGAGGGCCACGTTTTTCGTTGCCTCTTTGTGTCAAAACAGTGCCGGGGAGATTTGCTTCAAGTCTAAATCTGAAATATAACCCAGTGACTTTCATGTGAATTTTACAGCTCTAGATTGTTGTGAACTGCAGAGAGTTGTGGAGCATAATATGAGATCATCTGACCAAAAGATAGTCCACATTGAAGCCTGCTTCAGGCCATTCCAAATGTTTCCTTTTTCCTCACATGGTTCATATGAATTTTGTATGCATAATCACAGTGCTTTCTTACAAGACAAATCCAGACTCAGAGGGTGCCACCCCTGAAGAAGGCCTATATAGGCCGAAATTTTGTTTTTTTATACCGCTGGCTATAATACATTTATTTGGGGATCATTTAGACAGTGTGCGGACCTTCTGTTCTTTTCTAGTCTTCCAATTTTTGGTCCAGCACCTGTCGCATTTTTTTGGGTGTGCATGTATCCACCGACAGCTACAGTTCCTTTCAACTACCCTGTGTATTTCACAATAAAGTGATTCCTCTCTCTCTCTCTGTTGTTTTTGCAGTGAATGTGAGGTGTATACAAAGAACCACGCCGCCCCCTTCTCCAAGGTCCTCACTTTCTACCGGAGAGAGCCCTTCTCCCTGGAAGCTTATTATAATGACCCTAAAGAGCTTCCATACCCCACCGCCACTATAGGTAGGTACCATCACACCTGAAGCCTGAGCTATACTTCACTGTACAGTGGTGTTGTGCGACACTGTTGTACTATGGAGTATATATTGAGCATTAAATATTTTATATGAGCAGAGTGTAGCTGTACATGCACACGGTTCTACAAATGGATGATCATATAGGTAGGTAGGTACTTTATTAATCCCTGAGGTACATAAATATAGTAATATCATTACTTCAATTAATTAATTGTAAACGTAATGGTATCATAATTATGAAATCGTAAAAGAGTAGGTAAGAATGATACGTTTTCTATATCTTCCTCCTAAGGCAAATAAAATATGCTGAATTTAGCCAAAGTTAACTGTCAGATTCCAAGTGCCAAGCCCATCATCATCCCCTCTTTTGTTAGACAGATAATGACGAAACGTTTAGTTGACATTTACCTTGTTATCTGTCAGTTCAGTAGAATGATATTCACAAATATAGCTCATTATGTGCAAGTACTTCCAGAGACTTCCAGAATATCAGTCAATAAGTGCCTTCTAGCCTCTGCCTCTTATTGTGTAATCACATGGATTAATGCCACAGCTGGTTTTTGTTCTACTTTTCCCTCTAGCTTCTTGTTGATGCACACTTAATATCTGGGCTCATTGCAACTTTTGAATGGAGATTAATTTTCCCTTCCTTACTCTTGAAATATGCAATAAAAAAAAAATTGCTGTGATTTTCTTTCTTGATATAAAATGTTCCGGGTCGCTCAGTAAAGGGATGATTTGACTTTTATATTGTTTGATTTTCTTTTCTTCCTTACCCTGTTGAAAGATGCAATAAAAAAAAAAGTGTCTATATTTGCTGTGAGATAGATACCTTGATTATCCCAAGGGGGGAAATCAGTCGCCCAGAGGCAGCACAGCAGTATAAGGATATTTACAAAGTTACAGAGAAGTATGAAAAAGAATAAAAAAAGAACAGTACAGTAAAAAGCAAGGTACGTCAAAGAAAGGGAACGAAGAATATATGTAACGGAGGTGATCCGAACCTCCCCACCCGGCTTCGTACCCGGGTCTCCCACGCGAAAGTCTAATATCTTAACCACTAGACCAAAGAGACATCTCTTTGGGCCGGGGGAGATACTAGACTTTTGAGGCTTCAAGGCTGGGGCTGCGACTCTCTCCGTCACATATATATACCGTATTTTCCGGACTATAAGGCGCACTTAAAAGCCTTTAATTTTCTCAAAAAACTACAGTGCGCCTTATAGTCCAGTGCGCCTTATATATGGATCATTCATTGACATTGACATTCCCTTTAGCACAGCTCCATCTGTTGGATGCATAATGCAACGGAAGCGTCTATTATGTGCGCCTTATAGTCAGGTGCGCCTTATATATGAAAACAGTTTGAAAATAGACCATTCATTGACAGTGCGCCTTATAGTCAGGTGCGCCTTATAGTCCAGAAAATACTGTACATAAAGTTTCAAAAAAGCTGTCAATGCTCAACGTGAAACAGCCAGCTTGAAAAAAAAAAAAAGAAGCAATCCTTATCAATACAATACAGTGCCCAAACAAAAGTGTCCATAACAGTCAAAAGTAGATTAAAGCTTCTCTCTCCTCACCCTGCTCTGACGTTCCTTCCTTCCTCTCCGTGGGCAGGTCAGTTCATGGTCCAGAACGTGGTCCCCCAGGCGTCCGGTGAGAGTTCAAAGATCAAGGTGAAGGTACGCGTCAACATCCACGGGGTGTTCAGCGTGTCCAGCGCCTCGCTGGTGGAGGTCCTCAAACCTGCGGAGGGCGAGGAGCCCATGGAGATGGACCAGGCCGCGAAGGACGAAGAGGTTGGTGTTCTAGTTCAGTGATTCTCAACCTTCAAGGACATGCATTAGGGCATTCACCAAATATTCGAATATTCGAATATCAAAGTCACTATTCGACGTTGTTCACCGAAGTCGAATATTCGCTTTTTTTTATTGTTTTCTCTTAACTCTTTGAGTGCCAATCCCGAACTAGTTCGGCTTTATTAGCGTATCGTAGAGTGCCGATCCCGAACAAGTTCGGCTTTTAAAAAAAAAAAAAAATTTTGAAAAATATTTTTTTGAATTTTTTTTTTTTTTTTTTGGACCCCATCAAATCTGGTGAACATGATTTCAATCGCGATTTTGCATGTTCCACCCCCATACAACCCCATCTAACATACAGGGCAGCCATTTTTGTTTACATTACATGTAAAACATAATGGCGATTATCTCAAGAATGCCTGAACGGATTTCCAATCGGATTTTTTTGTTTGAAAGCTGTGAACAAACTGCACAAATCCACTCCAATGCAATCCAGGATTGCATTGGATTTTTTAGAGCTCATTCTTCTCTGTTTTTTTCCCATGCATGAGGTGTGCAAGGTTTAATCATGGCTAAGTTGACGAAAATAAGGCTTCTAAAATGCTTGGTAGCCAATAGCTAACTTCAAGCTAACTTCATCCTCTTCCTGTACATGCACAAAGGAAAGTGTTCAGGCAAGTCATGGCTCCAGGGCTTGGGCATGCATTACCAGCATATCTCTATTATTCTCTGGTCACTGGGCGCCCTCTAGTGGTGATAGGCTGGCACTCAATGAGTTAATAGTTTATAAAGCTTGGCTAGATAGGAAGTCATAAGAATGAGTTGTCAATGCCCCTGATGAATGAATTTGTTAATGCTCTATACCAGGGGTTCCCAAACCTTTTTAGGCCATGACCCCCAAAATAAACATATTTGAACTGGGGACCCCCACCCTGACAAGCACTTGGAATTGTAGGTATTACATTTAATGTGACTCGGTTCCACAGATAAATATTGTATGTTCGCCTCTTGCTTACTAAATATTTGACAATTTGGCCAGTCCTGTCGAATATTTGACTATTCGAATACTTTGTGGTCGAATAATTCGAATACTTAGAATCACTATTCGTGAATGCCCTAACATGCATTAGGCCCCTATTTGATCAATGTTTATCTCTGAGACCCCAATCTACACTGTAATTTAACTCTTGACAGTATACGAATGGAACCAAATATACCTGCAAAGGTCCATTTGATTCCATTTGTACACTCTTAGAGTTATCATTTAGCTGGGGACCCTCTGGAACCCCCAGACCTCGTGTTGAGAACCAACGTACACAACCACTATACAGATTGAATATTCTGTCAAAGTTATTTTTCTTCTGTAATGTAATTAAAAAATGTTAACTTTCATATATTCTAAATACATTACGCATGCAGTGAAATATTCAAAACCTTTTCTGTTTTAATTTTTGATTTTTATGGCACACGGCACAAGAAAAATCAAAAATCGATATCTCAAAATATTACAATATTACACAAGACCACTCAAAACAAGGATTTATAATGCAGAAATGTCAACGTTCCGAAGTCAGAGTTGCTTGAAGTCCAGTGTGAAGTTTCCGTAGTCAGTGAATTAATATTCAATTTTTTTTAGATGGATGGATTTGCGTTCAAGTTTTAAACACTGACATGTTAACACAGAGCACACTGAACAGAAAGCTTTGCATCACACACCTAGTTCTCGTTAATGGAGAATTATTCATGTCACAGGTTGGGAGTGTCGACATCATGTCTTAACAAGCTCAGAACAACCTCGAGGCGAAAGACGTGATTTCTCTCTAATGCCAGACTGTAGCTCGCCTGGCATTTATTTCTTTGGTGTGGTCGCTACCATCTGTGGTTTACAAACCAGCTGTGGAACTGTTTACATTAATAGAAATCCTTCAAAGTAATGACTAATAAATGAATCATTACGCCAGATCTCATTGATAGTCTGGTCAAATCTTTATCTAGTGACTAATACTGATGGAAAAAAAATATTAAAAAATAAACAACTGAATTGCAGAACCCATGCAAAGACTTTAGAATGGCTTTTAAAAGCAGTAGCCATGGGATTTCTGTTCTGGCACCACTGCATTGAATTTAGATTTCACCTAGAAGTATGAATAGAGACGGAGAGATGCAAGACTAATTAATACCATATTAACTAGAGTTCTGTTGTTGATTTCGTACACTAAAACTGACATGTTTTTGTCTACTAGCTTTTTTCACTTTGATTACTAAAAACTATGACTAAATATACTGACAATTTCGTGAACAAATAAAATGTTTGGGAGGGACTATAGTGGAGAAGAGATCCAGTAGAACTAATACAAGTCATCACGGGTGCATCGCGGGTGTCATAGACCGAAAATAGCTATCTACTAGCTCAACAAGCTATCTACTAGCTCACGTTGTGCTTTTAGATCAGCTATTTTCGTCCTGCAGCTAAGTGAAACTTTGAGCCATTTCGAAAATACATTGTAGATTACTAAATCAACCTTAGATTTAGTCGGCTAAAATCTTATGATATTTAGTCAACTAAAACTCAATCTGAGAAGCCATTGTCAAGAAAAATGGGAAAAACTGCGTCCTCTCTGTTTTGTTCCTTGCACAGAATTTGTTCTTGAGAGATTAACTAAAAGTAAAACATTTCACATTACTAAAATATGACTAAAACTAAACCGAATTTTGTTCAAAAGACTATGACTAAATTAAATATTTTCGGTCAAAATCAAGATTGGTTCTAACGGCACTTGGTGTACTGTATATACAATGCTATTATGCTGCGTTTCTCTATTGAAATCACATTTAGACAGGCACAGAACATTTCCAGGAAATTGTCACGGTGCCCAATACTTTCCCTAAAGTTCTTGTATGTTGTGTATCTATTCAGAATAAGATGCAGGTGGACCAGGAGGAGCAGAAATCACCCAGTGAAACCAACGGAGAAAAGAAATCAGAGACGGAGGAGATGGAGGTGTGATGATATATACTGTATACACATATAACAATCCTCGAATATCAGCTTTTGGTCTTTAATGTCATTTTAAAGCTATGTTATATAACATGTTATGTTCTCGAATTTGTTCTTACTCTACAAACACATTTAGAACTGCCTCAGTTCTTATGCGTATGCAAAAATGATAAGCAAAAGCATATTCATTGTACACAGCAGGTTAAATGTTTTAATTCGTTTTTTATTTATTGGTGATAATAATAGTTCAATTTATGATAATGGTGATTAAGTAATATTTTATATTATTTATATTATATTATAAGACATTGCCTTGTTAACACTGTGTTGAAAACAGGCAACAGATTGACACTTCCAGTGCAGTGCACCTGAAGCGTACTCAGTCAGGATCCTCATTTTATAGTCAACATTTCCCATGGACAGGTTGCACTGACCGAAAAATTACTGCTGCCCGGACAGTCGAAGGACGTCTGTCCACGAGTCTATAAACTGGACTACTTTAATTAAAACGCCTTGTTACGTTTGACCCTCCTACCGGTGTCAAGATGACCTTGGTGTCCTCCTATTATGCCTAATTCATGCTCTGCTGTGCCCCAAAAATAGCAGATCTATAGTATAAGTGCACAACACGTTGCAACCGTGTCACGTTGTGAGCTATTCTCGGCGAGTTACACCATTGTGCGATTAAGTATGAATCAGGATTTATATGGAGACGTTGGAGCATGGTATTATTATTACTTGGTTATGTGGGTATGTGATGACACATGTTGGTTGGTGGTTAAGTCACAGAGAACACTGCTCCCTCATTGGCTAAAGGCCCAGCCTCTGTACTGTCGGCCACCCTATACCCACATACAGAGCTCATCACCCTACTTGCGCGCTCTGCTGGCGCACAAGTAGACCACATTTGGCTATGAGTGCACAGGCTGCAAGTTGGCACCTCGACAGAGTGCAGTCTAGTTAAGAATTGCGGGAACGCGGCCTTCAATTTGACTGATTCTGATTCACCGACATACGCACGGTGGTTAGAACAAAATTGTCCGAAGATGTTTTGAAGATAACTTTGCACACACATTTCTATGCATAGTGATTGAGGCCCATTGTCCTATGCACACAAATCTGTCCGTGCATCCAAAATCACAACGCATTGTAGATAATTATTGACCTACTGATTTTGTGGAGCAGTCTTGCATGCATAATCTAAAAGCATTTCTGCTGTTGTCAGACATCACCAGACGATGCTAAGCAGCAGGAGAAGAAGACCACAGACCAGCCCCCGCAGGCCAAGAAGCCCAAAGTGAAGACGAAGACGGTGGAGCTACCGATAGAGAGCTCTCTGCACTGGGAGCTGAACACCCAGACGCTCAATCTGTTTGTGGAGAATGAGGTAATGCTTTTAAAAAGACCTCAGATAATACATCTCCTCTGGATGCTCTGTGCCTGGTAGTAAGGCAATAGTGTTTCTTTATCTGGCATCACTTTTAGCCCAGCAAAGAATGAATGGCTGCTTTTATCACCCTTTTTGTCTGCTTCTGTTGGTTTTGTGCCAAGCATCAGACATCTGTTTAATGGATGGTGAAATGTTTGGTAGGCCAGGCTGGCCCTGTTCACCCAACAAACAGAAACAAAATGCATGTTCTATAAATTCACAATTTCTTTGCGTTTGTTATAATGTCTTGGTTAATTTATGCGTAGCTTAAATCCTAGGCCATTCTTTCTTCATTCATCGCCCTACCTTTTGGTTATCATGCCAGCAATCCTGTGTTGCAGTTGGAACAGTTGTCAAGGATATGTTGATCAAAGCTCAGATAAATATGGTAACACTGAGCTGAGGTAATGTGAACACAGTACCAGCGTGCTGAAGTAATGATGTGAAACTGCTTGCAACAACAGTCAGTGCCTCATAGTTTTGAAGTCACACTTTGGCATTGGAGTTTATTGGCCCTATTTTCGCTGGTGCCTTACTTCTTATCCCTAAACGTCTTTGCCTTGTTTTACTATTAACCACATCCGGTGCCATGGCATTGGTCCGAAATCTCATTGTTCCTACATCCCATTAGTCAGAATCTGGTGATGTTAACCTGGTGAAAAATACTATGCCTAAACCTAACCCTAACCTCAGTAAAACTATGCCTAAACCTAACCCAAACCCTAACCCTAACCTCAGTAAAACTATGTCTAAACCTAACCCTAACTAAATTCAGACTAATGAGATGTAGGACTAATGAGATTTCTGACTTATGGGCAGTCCCCCCACATCCTCCATCCCTCATTTCTCACACGGCCCTCTTCTAGCGCCACCATGAGGCCGATTCTTGCAAAACACATTTTTCGACACTGCTCCTATAGATTTTGCCCTAAAATCATGCAGAGTGGCTCACAGTATGTCTAGAGTCTTGTCATCAACATGGATCTGTCCCATTTAGCGCCATCATCAGGCTGATTTTTTACCACTCATTTTTGGACACTGCTCCTACAGATTTTGCCCTAAAATCACGCAAAGCGGTGTATACATGTGACCTGACGGTCGCTTATCTCCCGATTAGGGAGTCTTACTGGTTGTTATTGCGACCGTCAGGTCGCACATTTACTATGAAAACCTCCACCGGCTGTCTGTCAGTCAGTCCCTCCGTCAGTCTGTCCGTCACATCATGTCACACTTTTGGCCCTACTCTTTATTATCTCCGGCACCGTTACCCTTATCCATGCCAAACTTTGCACACACACTCCTTGGCTGGCAAACCACAACCTCCGCCCTGATTTCTCACATGCCCCTCTTCTAGCGCCACCATGAGGTTGCTTTTTGCAGTGTGTGTATACATGCGACCTGTCCTTGGTGCGGATGGCCCTTAATACCATGTCCTGTGATCTGTCCCAGGGCAAGATGATCATGCAGGACAAGCTGGAGAAGGAGAGGAACGACGCTAAGAACTACGTGGAGGAGTACGTCTACGAGATGAGAGATAAACTGCACGGTGTGCTGGAGAAGTTTGTGAGCGAAGCCGTGAGTAGAGCTCTTTCTTTTACATAAACATAACATAAAAAGAAGCTTCAAGAGAATTCCAGATAGAATGTTGTGGTTCACTGTCGGTCGACCGCTCTGTTGCAAGATTGTTGAAGTTTGATTCTGTTTGGAGACATGTGTTAAATGGAACTTATATATTGCTCACCGGAAATATCAGACCTACAAGTTCACAACTTGTCCAGATGCGATGTGTTGAGAGCTTTTAGATCAGGGTTCCCCAAATAGTTTTCCCCAAGGTCCGAATTATGTCTAGGGTACCAAGCAGAGGGCCACAACATTGCAGGGGGCGACGGTGGCGTTTCCGCTACTCCAGCAACAGTTCAGATATCGTCACTGTCGGGCAGAAACCTCGTATCTCCAAGTTTCAAATGTGTATGTTTTTTGGTAAAGCTTCATCGTACAAGATCGTCGCACAAAACTAGTGAAAATAGCAGATCTACAAGCACACAACGCCTCGCATCGCGAGGTGTTGTGTGCTTGTAGATCGGCTGTTTTCACTAGTTTAGTACATTTTTTAGATGATAAATACAAAACGAACGGTTTTGGACATACAAGGTTTCCACCAACAATGACGATATACTAGTGTTGTTGCTGCTCTTATACTACCATTATTACTGGGGTTGGTCTGGGGCCAGACAGTAGCCCCCCGCGGGCTGCAAATGGCCCGCGGGCCGCCTATTGGGGAACTTTGTTTTAGATCATCTATTTTTGGTGAGTAACGGCACCATCCATTACTTGTCCATCAGGGGTTGACACTAACGGTTGCCCGACTGCCCCATGGCAAGCAAATACAACTTTTGAGCAAGTGGAGTGCCTCTGAGATCTTAGTGTCAACCACTGTCCATCATCCCCTCTGCCTTGAGCTACCCATTTCCATTCTAATAATCTTTAAATCCTGGGCAAAAAAACATCAACATAGAGAATCAACTGATACTTTAATCTCTAAAGTGACAGCCACTGAGATGTATGATAAAGGCACCATTTTGGAGGGGGAAAAAATGCTCTTTTATCAAGTCTGTCTAAAGTAACGTTTCTCCCCCCAAACCCATGCAGGACAGAGACATGTTGTCATTAAAACTGGAGGACACGGAGAACTGGCTGTATGAGGACGGAGAGGACCAACAGAAACAAGTTTACATCGACAAGCTGGCCGAGCTGAAGGTGACTGTCTATGAGCCTCTGATGCATGAAGTCTCAAGGTTGCAGACCAAGAAGCACTTTATTTCCAATTCAGGATTTGTCTCCATTAATAAGTGGTTATCACATCCATGGAGTCACAGGAGTTAATAGGTTTAGGGTTTTCCACTGGGTAGCACAAAAGTGGGCAATGCTTGACTGAAGACCAGAAGAGAAGATAGTGGCACAGTGTGGGTTACTGTTAAGTCCAAATATTTGCACCATGTTATTTACTACAGTAATTTGTAAAACATCCTTGTATTATAAGGGAGTATCATCATCTTCTGTTGCACCACAAACTGAAATTCAACCAAAAGGTTATACATTTGTCTCTGAGACCATGTCTTCGCCCCTGTCCGTTCCGTCCATCCTTGTGTCTGTGTTCGTCCCTCTGTCTGTGGACAGCTAATCTCCGCCAGCTAATCTCTGTTACCGATCGGAGTGAAACTGTGCGTGCGCACACACACACACACACACACTCCCTGGAGACCAGAGCACAACCAGTCTGCCCCAAATCTTTCACATCGGCCTGTTATGGCGGATCTGTCAGATTGTTCATATTCCATTTTGATTGGCTTCCAGTTTGCAGGAAGAACTAAATGCCTCAAATCATGAACGCAACGTTCGATTGCCGTGATAGTTTGCGTGCACATTCCCACTTTGCTATTACTCCTATAGATTTGGTCCAAACATCATGCAAATTGGTACACATGTTATCTCTATAGTCATGTCATCAAGACGTAAGAAGAGGTAATCTTTTCTAGTTTTCCATGTAATTTGACTGAGCATCTAAATGTCATCTCTCACTGTAGAAACTAGGCCAACCTATTCAGGAGAGGTACATGGAGGCTGAGGACAGACCCAAAGCGTTCGAGGAACTGGGCAAACAGATCCAGCTCTACATGAAGATCATCGAAGCTTACAAGACAAAGGTAAATCACTACACATTTAATACATAGTTGTTTGTTATCAACAGAAACACAAATTTATTTGTTTAAAAACATATGAATTTTGAAATTTGTTTGAGATACGTTGTTAATCGCTGCTGTGTTAAACTTTCGCAAATCGGTCTGTTGTAACAATTTTAACCCGTCAATATTAGTAAAACTATTATTACTTCTATCATTATTACTGATATTGTACCTTTACTAATAATAATACAGAAACTTTATCAGGTCAAGTGTAATAACTAATTTATACTATATGTACGACAGTGTCCCACATTGACAGTAACAGAGCTCACAATCGCTAGATCGCTATGCCATGTATTTGTGAACTTGTAGATCTGCTATTTCCGGCATTGGACACCGTCCTATGACACAATATTAATCAGGCTTAAGGTAAATAAAATAGGGATGGGACGATAGGCAATATTATCGTTTATCGTGATAAAAAACTGATTTAATTTATCGTGATATCGTCCTCCGTCATGCACTGGGATCAATTCAGCTTTTATTTGCCGAGCTGCATATCTGGTACCACTTAAAGTTATACCATGTAACTTTTTTTATAAAACAAATCTTAAAATTGTCCTAACTGTTAAATCGCTAAAGTTTTAGAACACCCACTCCGTTATTTTCAGTTTCTAAAGCCTTCTCTTTATATGT
Source organism: Nannobrachium achirus (assembly GCF_963921795.1). Classification (NCBI taxonomy): domain Eukaryota; kingdom Metazoa; phylum Chordata; class Actinopteri; order Myctophiformes; family Myctophidae; genus Nannobrachium; species Nannobrachium achirus. The sequence goes on along the minus strand of NC_137826.1, from coordinate 41,736,941 downwards.
TTTCTATGATCCTGACCGGGCCCCGGTTTTCGCGGAAAAATTACGTCATCATACACTACCGGCCAATCACAGCGAGGGTTATACACTGCCGGCCAATCACAGCGCATCTTGAAGTGGGGTCGCTATGGCGGCCATATTTGTAGTCGCCCGTGTGTCTCTATACTCGGGTAAAGGTAACCTCGCCTACCAGGCAGGGTGAAGGAGTCAGTTTCTCCGGAATGCCAGAACGCACAGGAACCAGAGACCCCTCTAAAGATAGATCTCGGCGAGGTGGAGGCAGACGCGGGGATGTGAGGCCCGGTCCGCGGCGAAAAACGGCCGAAAGACGCGGACGCGACCGCGGTTTGCTATGACCACTAGGTGAGCAACTTACACAGTATAGCTTTAAACCCCCTATAATTGGTAAAAGGTACTACGACGTTGCGACGCGTTGCAAGCTTGTAGATCTGTTATTTTTTGGGAACATTTTCCACCCCAGGATAATGGATTTTGTTTATCGCGATAATATCGTAAATCGCGATTTATTTTGTCACAATAATCGTGATATGAAATTGTCATATCGTCCCATCCCTAAAATAAATGCACATTATGTACATAAATAAATAGTGCCATAACACTGTAAACCCACCTCCAGGACGAGCTGTACGAGCACCTGGACGAGCTGCAGGTGCTGAAGGTGGACAAGCAGGTGAACGAGGCCATGGTCTGGATGAACAGCAAGATGAACCAGCAGAGCAAACAGGACCTCACACTGGAGCCCGTCGTCAAGGTCCACGAGATCTACGCCAAAACCAAGGTGCTGAAAAAAAACGTTTTATGCTATTCCCAGCTAAACCCGTTTTTGTTTTGGTTCATGAAATGTCAAAGCAAGGTGGTACGACTCTTTAAATCACTCGAGATATGAGAACAAGTCAGGCATAGTGACCGGTGTTGTTTTCGTTGACGAAACGATGACGAATATCATTTCGTTAACGCCTCTTTTTTTCTTTTTGACTAAAACTATTGACTAAAACTGGACTAAAATCTTTGTGAGTTCGTCGACTAAAACTTGACTAAAACCTTTTGAGTTCTAGTCAACTAAAACTAGACTAAAACTATCAAGGTCAATGATATAAATGACTAAAATCTGACTAAAACTAAAAAAGCATTTAGTCAAAAAGACTAAATCTAAAATGCCTGCCAAAAACAACACTGGTGCTGACAGCGAGACACACCGAGCGAGACTCAAGGAAAACGAGTGCCCAGGCCAATATGGACTGCACTCCCATCCGATTCCACACACAAGGCCGATCCATGGTGGATGGAATATGCACCTCTTCAGACTCCACCACTGACCGTAACACTTGCCTACCCTCGCTGACCAGGCTTATGCATGTTGTGAAGGCTGTAATTTAGATAGCATTTTATATAGACCGATGCCGGGCCGTTTTTTACTTTGCATCCTATCGTAAATGGAAGCTATAGTGTGTGTATAGCTTCCATGTATTGATGTTTTGATTGTTTGGGATTTTATAGATTTTATTGAATAGGTTCCCTGGTCTACCTATGTTTTTAGATTACTTTTTCTATGCATTTGATGTATTACCTTGTATTGTCCTGGGTTTTTGTCAGTCGCTCTAGATTAAGAGCGTCTGCTAAATGCCTAAATTGTAAATTGTTCATCAAGGACTGGGCCTCGATAGTAAAAGAGATTCTTTCTTTAATCTTAGCCTATGTTTTATACATTTATACAGCTGTCAGTCAGTCAAATAAACTTAACTCTTGCTCTGTTTTCTTCTCCTCCTCCTCCTCTCTCTCCAGGAGCTGTACTCCTCCTGTAACCCTGTGGTGTCCAAACCCAAGCCCAAGGTGGAGCTTCCCAAGGAGGAGAAGACTGAGAACGGCCCAGTCAACGGCCAGGAGAGCACCGAGCCCCAGCCTGGAAGCCCAGACAAGAGCACACCTGCAGGCACGGAGAAAACCACGCCGGAGAAGCAGCTCCCCGAAATGGACATTGACTAAAACTGTTCGCAGCTGCACGCCAGCCCCGCCTCCCCTCCCCTCCCCTCCCCTTGCATCCGTTATTTCCTTGAAGCTTGATTTATGCTCCATTTATGCTCCATCACATGTGATGTTCAAGCTAACAACGCGTCGACACGGCATATACTACGGAGTATAGATTCGGCTGAAAATGTTACTGTGTAGAGGTAGTCCGGTATGTCGGGTTGACTGATGTATCAGGCCGATATTTGCGTTTTGTACCATATCGGTACTATGCTGGATCGGTGGATAAGGATGTGGCAGATCTTTGGCAGATTTATTACATTTTCTTTCTCCCATTACTTTCAAATTAAGTGTTTTTTATTTGTTTTGTTTTTTTGTAGTTTATGCAAATTGTTGATAATGATGTTAATTATCCGGTGTAATTCAAAATGTGTTCACATGTATTTTGAATGCATAAAATAACAGTACTACTACTCTTAAATTGTAAGAGTGTTTATGCTTGAAATGTAAAATATAGGAAGCAGTAAACATGCCTGCCTTGAATGAAAGGCATGACAGTACTGTAAAAATCAAATACTATTTAGTGTACAGAGTCTGGTACATTAATTATGGCTGTAAGTATCTTTGAGAGAGTGAGAGAGAGAGGGATAGAATAATCAGCCTTCCTGTCCTGTTCTTCCAAATATCGTCATCGGCTTTGAAAAAGGTGGGATGACCTCTATACTGCTTCCCCTCCGTTTGTCCCTGGCTCTCGCTCCTGTGTGATTGTTATCGACCATGTAGTAGCCTCTCCTCTCGGAGGACACAGGGAGCGTTCTTTGTAAATACATCAGTCGGGCCTTCTAGGCATGTACTTCCACAATACTTTTCTTTTCTTTGCTGTTGAAGAATACGAAAGGAACGCATTCTTAAAATGTCGAATGGGCTAGTTCAGTGATTCTCAAAGTGGATTCCAGGGACTCTGTGGGTTCTTTTAGAGGGGTCTAAATTGACCCATACAAGTCTGTAACTCTTAACACTCTGGGTGTCGCTCTCCATTCCGACATGTCGCCACTCCGAAATTGACTTCTTATTGTCGGAGTGGCGACACTTCCATAGGGGTTAAGTTTAGGGTAAGGGTTAGAGATAGGGTTAGTGTCGGAATGGAGACATGTCGGAAAGGAGACATGTCGGAGTGGTGGGGTGTAACCCTTAACAGTATACAAATGGACCCTAACGGTTCCATTCGTACACTGTCAGAGTTAAGGGGAGACCTTGACATTTGAAAGTTTGAGAAACACTGGTATGGCACGAACAAGTTTGTGTGGGACGGAAATAAACGCTACATGTTGCTTCGATGGCCATTTTTTGTAATGGATTTCTTTTTGTTTTTTGTTTCAGCATCTCCTCGGCAATGTTTTCTGCTATGAATGTTTGATTCTAAAAGAGTTGCTGGATTAAGTATTTAGTTTGAAGACAATTTTGAAAGTTGTGGGACGTTAGGTTTCTTCCACAATTTTACCTGTACTGTATATTGAAAGTAGATGCTGTTGTTTGAGTTACTCACATGCAGTATTTCAATGTTTGGCTTTTTATCATTCAACAGCAAAGGCCTGTGTGGGGTTGTTCTCTGGTTAATAGCGTTGTATTGTTTTTCTACTTAACGGCCGTGTGAATGCTGGTCCCACAAACACCACTGTGGAGCTGCTGCTGCCATGTCACCAAGAAAAGGAACAAAAAAAATAAACCTTGAGAATTTGGCGTCTGATAATTATTTGTGAACAATGCATGCTCTCTGAATTGCGTAAAACTTGGACATTACAGTCTTACATGCTATTAATATCTGTTTGTAACCTGGGCCCGGTTTAACCTGTATGCGAAATGAATGAATGCTCAATCTCATGAGAACTGGACAACCCTGTGTGTCCATCATGAAACTTTTGGTATGGTTGACCCACTCTTATGTGCATGCTATGTTCTGATCTGAATCCTGATCTAACCTGAAGTCTAATAGACTTAAAATAGGCAATTCACAGTGTAAATCTTTTTGGAACACAAAGTTGATAACAGACGTATATTGGAAATATTTGAATATATAATTCAGTATAGAATTGTATAATTTACTAGATGTATCTATGTACATAAAACACTAAATGGACTCGCACAGGTCTGTAAGTGCACGTACAAAAGGTTTGAGAACCACTTTCTGAGAATCCTGGCACAAACTTATGGCAAGCCCCTATCTGCTCTCAGCCAGTAGATGGCACCAACACAACTGAAAACAATATTGTCATTTTAGGAACAGTTTCAGATTTTCTAATGTCCTGTAGATGTCAATGCCAGTGTATTCCAGTGATGCCCTTTAATATCATATTATGGTATTGATAATAAGGCTGAATATATGTAATGTAATGTAATCTATCACATAAAAACTCTACTGTATAACCTAAAGATAGATACAAATTAATACTCATCCAATACGGCTGTCAACAACATAATGGAGCTCGTGGTGGGTTGCACTTGCAACTAACCAATGCAATGAGACTACCAGAGGAATACTCTGGCCTTGAATAGCCTACTTGAGAGACAAATGGACATCCCCGTTGCATGAGATATTTAAGAATAAAACCAACTGAAGGAAATATTGTCTCTCATACGATCCAAGATGCTGTGACGCAATATCAACAAAATATAGTACTAATAATATTATCAAATCATAATATCTACCGATCCATCTTATATGTAGGCCCTACAGGGGTCTTCAACAGGGGGTCCGCGACCCCTAGGGGGTCCGCGGAGGTACTGCAGGGGGTCTGCGAAATTATTGGGGGAAAAAAAAAAGATTTCAAAAAATGTTTTTTTTTTTCTTTTTCCATTTTTCACATTTATGTTAAAAGATAAATCATGATTCTATCCATTTTGAATAGCTTGAATACATGATTACTATGCAATTGACAGATTGTTGATATTATTGACATTGGTTCTCAGTTAATAAGTAGTATGTTTAGAAATGTTAGTGGTACGGCCCACCCTGCGCGCTGTAACTTGTACATGTTTAAAATAAAAAATATGTCGTAGCCCCGACTCCCCCACCCTACGAGGTGGTAGGGGGTCCCTGCTCCATCTCCCCATCAGTTTGGGGGTCCCCGGCCTGAAAACGTTGAAGACCCCTGTAGGCTATATGTAGGCCTAGCCCAGAGCCCTGTATATGACCGTCCTGTATTCAGGGCTATATGTAGGCCTGATATATAAAGCAGCAGATGCCATGCCATAGCACCCCAAATCATCACTGACTGCGTAAACTTCACACTGGATGGACTTCAATCAACTCTGACTTCAGAAGGTTGACATTTCTGCATTATAAATCCTTGTTTTGAGTGGTTTCGACTCTTGTGTAATATTTCGAGGGATGGATTTTTGATTTTTTTTTATATATTTAACTGCATGCACAATGAATATATGAATATATATATATTTTATATATAGACCCTATATAGCTATATTTTTTGAAAATTTAGGATTTTTAGAGGAATACATTTGACAGTAGAATCTGCGGTTGTCATGTCAAGGACCCCCAAAATGATTTGCCTGCGAACCCCCATCTCAACATATTTCGTTCCAGGGACCTCTAGAAGCAAAGATTTGAGTTAAAAATGTTCTGCATCTTGCCTGAATGCAAGATGCAGAACTGACATGTGGACGCTTTCGTGGTAACCATGGTAACGAAAGCAGCATGCATGACTTTTTACATCACTTCCGGCGCGCGGTTCCAGACAGACAGGATGTGCCAGGGAAGGCAAAAGGAAGAAGGAGGTTGGATCATAATGTTGATGATGAGACAGCCAGCCCACAACACAACACAACACAACACAACTCCATTCATTGAATGAAAACTGACCAGAGAAACTCCACTCTTAGATCAACCTGGTAGTTTGCCCTACCGTTGCTTTTCTCAGGTTTACTGTCCGAGGTGAGAGAGAGTTAATGCAGCGTATATAGCTGTAGTAGCTGTGGATCTGTTTGTGTTCTTCTAGCCTCGGTGTGTTAGCCTTCTACATGCTACACATAAGAGCATGTCCAAAACGAGCACAACCGCGGTTCTGATGTCGGTTCTTGTCATTAAGGTAGTAGCAAGTCCTTTGATCTCTGACTGGCAACAAAGTGTCAACTCTGTCTCGGTGGAGGGCTCTGGACTATCTATCTGTCGAAGGTCTTTCTATTTTAATAATAGCCGATTTGAAACAGTCATAATGTTTCATTCATTCATGTTTCATATCGTATTATATCGAGGTGTGTCATTATGTTTTTCCAAAAACTATTTCTGAAAGTTTCTATTTTGTGTTGATTTGTCAGTGTGGTTTCAGTAAATGAAGGGATGATAGGCTAACTTGCATAACTAGGTCCATTGAATGATGTAATGGACAGAGTGTTGGGGGGGGGGGGGGGGGGATTGGGTGACAGTGTTGACTATGAATGTTTTGGTCTATCTCTATGGTGTATGGTTATAATAACTAACTATTGTTATTTACCCAGCTATGTTGTGTGGTTAGTTACCTCCTTGTCTATTTCTGCTCAAGTTAGACTGCAAAGCTTGGCATTGGCAAGCATGATGTCCTTATAACCCTGTAACCCTTTTCTCTTGTGTGTGTGTGTGTGTGTGTGTGTGTGTGTGTGTGTGTGTGTGTGTGTGTGTGTGTGTGTGTGTGTGTGTGTGTGCAGATACTGGCATTGGTCGCTTTTGTTGTGTTTGTGCTCTATCGTGTGTTTTTGAGGTACCGCGTGTGGTTGCGGAGGCAGTTCCCATGCTTGCGGCCGGCAAAACTACGTCTATATACGTAATAGAACTGCAGCCGAGGGTAGTGGGTGTGTGCGTGCGTGTGTGTATGCGTGTGCGTGAGTGGGGCGTGCGTGTTCACAGGCTTCCAGGTGTCAGCCATCATGTCTGTATCGGTGATTATTAAGTGGGGAGGACAGGAGTACTCCATCAGCTCTCTGTCGGAGGAGGACACCGTCATGGACCTCAAACAGTCCATCAAGACCCTGACCGGAGTGCTGCCCGAGAGACAGAAGCTGCTGGGACTAAAGGTCAAAGGTGAGAGCTGAGAGGTCACAGAGGCGCCCCCAGGCGCGACATACCAAAGCCTAAACCGCTTCTGCTTAGAACCACGCCCGCGTCTGCGGCCAACGCGGAAGTGCCTCTATTGGTAGTTTTTGTCCGCGGCGGAGGCCTTGACAAGAGACCTTCAGCCACGAGAGGCACCTGCTGAGCGAGCAGAACATTGTGAAGGTCGCTTGAGCCGAATCGGCGCCGTTCGAGTTACGATATTGTCATGCAGGTGGCTCTGTATCAGTCACGAAAATTTGATACGGTCCGTTTCTGGTGAAAATGAAACTTAATTCCTCAGCAGTAACTTTGGCGTTGTCTCGCCGTCAGTTGAATCTTCATATCCATATGAGTTTGTTTATTTTTGGAACACAGTTTTTATATGACACGTTATGAAGAAAGTCTGAGAATTCAGAATGGGGGGAAAAACAGTACCCAGGTAGGATGCGTAGGGACTAGGGAGCAGTTGGTATCAAAACCTCCGCCTCATGTCAGTCAGTCACGCCTCATGTCACGCTCCATATATGTCCGTCCTTGTCCCTTTTATGCCTGTATATGGAGATCCCTGATGTCATCAATATTAAGCCCATATCTGGGAATGCCCATATTTGGACATAATGTGTCAATCTCATTTGTTCCCAGCACGACCTCGCCCTTAGGCCGTTTTACTAGTGTTCATTGATACATACACAGCAGACAGCAGCATGCATTTCTCAAGCATGCATTCCAAGAAAATATTCCATGTCTGCCATTATTTTTATATACACGCGTTATACATTGTGTCCTTTTAATTTAGTTCTTTCTTTCAGTATAAAGAAGCATGTCCTCTTGCTTTCCCAGGGAAGCCAGCAGAGGATGAGGTGAAGCTGGGCTCCCTGAAGCTGAAGCCCAACACCAAGATCATGATGATGGGAACCAGAGAGGAGAGCCTGGTAGGTGGCTGGAGAACACACTGGCTGCGTTGACTACATAACAAATGGATAGATAACTTCATTGCTTCCCTGGCCTACTCCAGGAGTTGTGGGAAAGGACATTCATTTCAGCAAGCGAACGATTTCGTCCATGTTCACAGCAATGATCTGTTCAAATGATTCGTTCACTTTCGCCGTTCAGTAGCGCTGAACCACACCGCTGTCTGTCTGTCTGTCGTGGGGAAGAGCCCGCCCTCCCTCCCGACCTGTGTACGGGGGCAGGGGGAGGGGACAGAAAGCGCGAACGTAACACTCTCAGGAAGTGAACTAGTTTGTTCCTGTTTTGAGCAATGAACTAGTCCTTTTTAACTGATTGATCATTAACGAAACCATCGCTATATAAACCAGTTATTGTCAGCTTTTTTAAATTCATTGACCCCTAGTTTCATTTGCATTAGGCCACAGACACATGAGAACACTAAGGATCAAAATGGGGGGCAATAGGTCCTGAATGTTTTATTATTTGAATTGTGTACCTTTATATGATATTTAATTTCCATTATTCAATGTATTTAGACGTGAAGCACATTGTATGAAATGTTATTTAAATCAATTTATAGAGAGTTAGCGGCAACAAAGCAGAAAGCCTGCAACACTACAAATTAAATAAAGTCTTTACGGTGCACGGCTCGATAATATGATGAAACAATGAAGGAGTAGCCAGCACACGAGGAATATCCTTTTCACATGGTATCACATATTTACCTCTTCTGGACAGAGGACAACAGACGTGTTTTGACCCGTTGGTCTTCCTCAGCGCTGAGGAAGACCAACGGGTCAAAACACGTCCGTTGTCCTCTGTCCAGCTGGGTACTCCTTCATTGTTTCTTTAAATCAATTATACCTGACTTGACGTGGCTGAGTCTGTCATTAATTTCCACAGCGTTCACCTGAGAAGGAAAGGCATGGTGACTGATTGGTGAGGAGTAGTGATGTGATTGTGCAGTGTTATGTTTTGTCTTGTGAAGGAAGACGTTTTAGCCCCACCGCCAGAGAACGATGATGTGGTGAACGACTTTGATATCGAGGAGGAGGTCATCGAAGTGGAGAACAGGTTAGACCAACCAAGTGTAAAATCAGCCATTACGACGCCATCAGGGCCTGCCAACATAGACTTTCATCTGCAAAATCAACTTTGTAGATTTAGTCGTCTAAAATAGTATGATATTTAGTCGACTAAAACTAGACAAGAACGAAAACATTTCATATGAATAAGACTAAAATTAAGTTTTATTCAAAAGACTTATGGGGCACGGTTAGCGCTTCGCCTCACAGCTAGAAGGTCCTGGGTTCGATTTCCGCCGGGGGACACTGTGGGCGCTGGCGGCGTGTTCCCCCCTCCGCGTCATCAGCGCCCACACCCTAGGTGGGGTTGGCGATTGGGCCTTTCTGTGTGGAGTTTGCATGTTCTCCCCGTGTCTCCTAGGGTTGATACCCTCACAAAAACATGCACGTAATCCTGGTCTCAATAATGCCTCCCCCTGGCCAGCCGGGGCGCCTGATGTAGGGGAAAGGAACTGGTTGGAATAACGTGTTCCTTCCTCGCGCTACGTCCAAACCAGGGAAATCTCCACTGTCAGGTGAAAAGAAGCAATTTGGACTCCTCATGCATAGAAGGAAGCATGAGGTCAGTCCGTTGTCTCCCCAGGCGCGGCAGAGGGAGAGCAGAGCCCAGGATTACATAGGCAATTGGCACTGGGTGAAAAAATGGGTTACAAAATTGTGGGATAAAAATTATATTTAAAAAAAAAAAAAACTTCTGACTAAAACTAAATCCAAATCAACACTGCTGTGTCCTCAGGGAGGAGAACCTGGCTAAGATCGCGCGCAGGGTGAAGGACTACAAGGTGGAGGAGATGAACCCTCCCAGAGAGGGCAAGAGACTGCTGGTCCTGGATGTGGACTACACACTGTTTGGTGAGTTAACCTCCACTGACTGACGGTGGTGGAAAAGGTTTTTTGTTAAATCTTCTAGCTATAAGCCCCTGATACACGTAGCAATTTCTTCATCAATATCAACCAGCAACGACCAGAGGCGTCAATTGGGTATGGCAGTTGCCATACCTTGGCTAAAGGGGAAAAAAATAAAATGTACTTCCTAAAATAAATTCATGCCTGTTGATAAGGTATGGCAACATGACTGGTGTCTTGCACGCGTGAAGGCACAAAAAGATTAATCCAAGTCAAGATGCTGCCAATGGCCATACCCAATTGATGTCTCTGGTTGTTGCTGGTTGATATTGATGAAAAGAATGCCACGTGTATCAGGGGCTTAAGTTAAAGTATCAATACGGCAATGTAGACATACTCTGTTCCAAGGAAAAGTCCGGAATTCAAAATGTACTTGTGTAAAAGTACAAAAGCATTGGCATCAAAATGTTCTTAAAGTACCAAAAGTATAAAGTGCTCATTAGGCAGACTTTCACATTTTACTGGTTTTCAAATGTATAAAAATAGCAAAGAGCATTGCGACGCATTGTGAGCTTGTAGATTGGCTGTTTTCAAATGGACGAAATGTATATAGGGCTGGAGTGGGTAATGTATGTTTTGTGATAATAATCAAATAATAATTATAGCGGAGCAAAAGTACAATATTTGGATCTGAGATGTAGTGGAGTAGAAGTAAAAGTAATGAAAATTGGAAATACTACTCAAACTACTTAATTCTTGTTACTTTACACCACTGCCGACTAAATGTTCTTACTAGAACACTCGGGGTTCAATTCAATTAGATTACGGTGTCATAAATCACAACAAGTTGTTTCAAGACACGTTACATGAAGAGCAGAGACCAGACATCGTCCCACCCTGGGCGAGACGGTGGCAACAAAAAACTCCCACCAGAACAGGGAGCAAACGTCAGGCAGATCCAGGCTTGTTGTTTCAAGACTCTGACCTCTAATGACATTCCTAGGGCGGGGTTCTTGTGCTGCTTTTCGCTGTGAGCACATGTCACTTCTCATGCTTTTTTCACTGACCAATGGACACTTTTTGATTGGCACTGCACTGAGTGATAAGTAGTTTTATATAAGTATTGTTTCTTTCTCATACTTTAGTAACTTTGTAACCTTAACTGCTGTGCCGCTGGGCGACTGATTTTCCCTTGTGGGATAATAAAGGTATCCATCGGCTCTAGGGTGGGTGGCCATCTGCAGGAATAGTGTAAGATAGTATATCGTCACTGTCTGGCCGAAACCTCTTAAACCTCTTTTGAGGTTTTTGATTTTCTGACATAAATCAGGGCTATTGAACAACACCCTTTACATCTGAGTGTTGGTTCAAATGATATTGAACCAATGTTAAGTAGTAAAAACTGCTTGGGACAAAACCTCCTAACTCCACACTTTCTGCCAAACCAACTAACACCACCCGATTGGCCCTCTCTTTTTCTCATATTATGTGCTCTTGAACACCCTTTACGTCCGTGTGTTGGTAAATAATATTGAACCAATGAAAAGTAGTAAAAAGCCCTTCGGTCAAAACCTGCAAACTCCACTTGAGCTCATTTTCCCGAAAATTAACATTTTGGAGTTGGGAGGTTTTGGCCCGACAGCAGAGATACAATAATGTAATATTGTAGTATAACAATAATATTGGATAGTGTATAATGGTATAGTATACGAATGTTAACAATACATAATATACAGTATGGCAGGGTTCCCCAATAGGCGGCCCGCGGGCCATTTGCGGCAGTATAGTATAATAGAGTAGCAGGGTTGCTGGAGAAGCGACAGTGATTGCCCTCCCCAGTCCCCACCCAGCTTCCCACACTGGAACACGGGCAACAGTGGTGGGCAGGAACCTTTCCCCTCAGTGCCACCCGAACGCTGGTGTTGATTCCATAATTTAACGCTGGCTGACAGCTCAGTATTGGGTGAGCAGCACTTGTGATCCCCTTGACATTACAGACTCTGCACTGGCTGTACAGTAGGTGTTACATTACGGTCTCTTACAGTAGGGTTGGCAGCAGCACTGGAGAGCTCTTGATGTTACAAGTGCCAGGAGCGCAGCAGCATGCTCTGCCAACACACACACGTGTCTGTTGGCTCAGCACTGCCACTGACTCAACCTCTGGTTCTAGGATTATACTATCTGTTAAGTGTGTGTGTGTCTGTGTGTGTGTGTGTGTGTGTGTGTGTGTGTGTGCGTGTGCGCGCGCGTGCGTGCGTGCGTGCGTGTGTATTTGAATATTGTGTCCTCCTAAGTAATTTTTCTTATGTAATGTAATTCATATATTCTCTAGAATCTACGCACGCAGTGAAATATTCCAAACCTTTTTTGTATTCATTTTGAATTTTTATGGCATACAGCCCATGAAAATCAAATATCCATATCTCAAAATATTACTATATTACACGAGAGCACTCAAAACAAGGCTTTTATTATACAGAAATGTATTATAAAAGCAACCTCCTGAAGTCAGTGTTGCTTGAAGTCCAGTGTGAAGTTTCCGCAGTCAGTGATGATTTTGGGGTGCTATGGCATCTGCTGCTTTTTTACACAATACTCTAATTTCTTTTAGATGGATCTGTAAGTGATCAGATCTTGTGGCAAAATATTGAAAATATCAGATCATCTATTTTCTAAATTTTTGTGACGTTTTCGGAAGATTTGTGCCCTTGTTGATGACATGGCCAAAATTTAGTTTGATGAATTGTTGCTTCCCTCCTCAGACCACAAGTCGTGTGCAGAGACAGGCCAGGAGCTGATGAGACCGTTCCTCCATGAGTTCCTCACCTCCGCCTATGAAGACTATGACATCGTCATCTGGTGTATGTATCCTCCTCTTCTCCTCTCCTGAATGGATTTCAACCTATTAAGTCATTTTAGATGACTGAATTTAGGGCTGTCACAATTATTACATCGTCTAATCGCAATTATTTGAGTTAATCGCAATTATTTTGCAAAAGAATTGCAGATATACAAGTACATAGCATGTCACTTCATGCCACACTATGAACTGAAGTGACACGCTATGAACTGGTAGATCTGCTATTTTAGAAAAATCTTGAAAATGTGTGCAAATATTTTAATATATATGTACTTAAGTGAACCCTTTTAACTCATATCCTTGGTTCTAGGGTTCCCTGGGGAACAACATATTTTGATATGAGGGGTCTGCGGCCAAATGCTGAACAAATGTTTTTCAGAAAACTGTTTTAGACATTTGTGGAATCTGCCTCAGGTCTTAATGGGTTAAAACGTGCTGGAAAATCACTGCTTTCACCCACAGATATTCTCTTGTATTTCTTTGCTCACTACGGCTAACTGGATGTTGTTCAGTCTCTGTGACGTTGAGTTCAGGAACACGGTTGATGACGGTTATTCTCTCATTACTTCCTCTCCTTTAGCTGCCACAAGTATGAAGTGGATCGATGCCAAAATGAAGGTATGGCTTTGACTTCTATTACTCTGATAAACTGACTGAGAGATATACAATGTATAGTGTGTGTGTGTGTGTGTGTGTGTGTGTGTGTGTGTGTGTGTGTGTGTGTGTGTGTGTGTGTGTGTGTGTGTGTGTGTGTGTGTGTGTGTGTGTGTGTGTGTGTGTGTGTGTGTGTGTGTGTGTGTGTGTGTGTGTGTGTGTGCGCTTCATGATAACATAATTGAGAAACTGTACCTTCAGTAATGTACCCCTGAATATATTTATTTAATGTTGCCAGTAGGAGGCAGTGTTTGTCAGTTACTTATTTACAGGTATGTTGGTGGCCACTTACAGTGTGTGTGTGTGTGTGTGTGTGTGTGTGTGTGTGTAGGAGTTGGGAGTGACGGACAACCCCAACTACAAGATCACCTTCATGCTGGACAGTGCAGCCATGATCACTGTGCACACTCCAAAGAGAGGGGTGGTGGAGGTCAGTACATGCGCGCACACACACACACACACACACACACACACGCACAGTCATTTTGTCAACGTTCAGACAAACTGGCGTGGTGGTCCGTGGCAGGCGCCCTAGGCTGCTGCAATGCCAGGGACCGACGACCATTGCTGCGTGTCACTCCCCATCTCTCTCACCTCATGTCCTGTCAATGAAGTCATAAAAATAATACAACGTGTGTGTGTGTGTGTGTGTGTGTGTGTGTGTGTGTGTGTGTGTGTGTGTGTGTGTGTGTGTGTGTGTGTGTGTGTGTGTGTGTGTGTGTGTGTGTGTGTGTGTGTGTGTGTGTGTGTGTGTGTGTGTGTGTGTGTGTCTCCAGGTGAAGCCTCTGGGGGTGATCTGGGGGAAGTATGGAGAGTTCTACAGCAGGAAGAACACCATTATGTTTGACGACATCGGACGTAACTTCCTCATGAACCCACAGAACGGCCTGAAGGTATGTTAACGTTACCCTAATTACCGCGGGAAGAATGGGTGCTGGGTACGGGTCTTTTTGATTTGTCTCCATGCTGTCCACAGCGTGTAGAGAGGGAAAGGGAAAGTGTAGTTCTTGATTGTGTTAAGATTTAGCTTAAAAAAGTAACTGTGGAAACCTGATAATAACACAAACAAAACCGGGTAAAACCAGAATCGCGAGCACCCCCCGGTTATAAATGACTTCCCTTGGCAATGGTTACCGCTGCTTAGATCAAACCTTCTCAAAACATTTTCATGTCAAGGAAGGTGATCGTTCATCATTGTGTGTGTGTGTGTGTGTGTGTGTCAGATCCGTCCCTTCATGAAGGCTCATATGAACAGAGAGAAGGACAAGGAGTTGTACAAACTGGCCCAGTACCTCAAAGAGATCGCCAAACTGGACGACTTCGTTGGGCTCAACCACAAACACTGGGAGAGGTACACACACACACACACACACACACACACACACACACACACAAAATGTTATCACCCTGTAATATACATAAATACTTTTGGGAAGGCATGTAATGATTCAAATCACGATAGTAGGTTCACAATACGATTTTTCTAGATTTTGTTAACATTTTCCAGACAAATGACAGAAAAATCATTTTTCTGCACTCCAGTATTTTCTTAATTTCTTCTCTTATCCTCTTTTCAATGCAGTAGAAGAAAACAATTTTTTTATCAATCGTCTTTTCTTCTTTTTTTAACGCAACCCTCTGCTGTTGCGTCATGATGATTCAAATTGCAATTTAATCGCAATTTAAATTGTCACCAGTTTGAATCAATACAAAAAATATTTACGATATATACTGTTATCATTACATCCCTACTTTTGGGTGAACATTGCGATAATAATGAACGTGTGTGTGTGTGTGTGTGTGTGTGTGTGTGTGTGTGTGTGTGTGTGCGTGTGCGTGTGTGCGTGCGCGCGCGCGTGCGTGCGTGTAGGTTCTTGTCTAAGAAGCAGCACCATCATTAAAGGAGGGACTCTCACTCTGACCCACTCCAACATGAACAGGGAGCAGTGCTGGACACTACAGCCCCACCGCCCAGTCCCCCCGCCCCACACACACACACACACAGACCTCTTCTCCACCTCATCACTACAACCCGGACACATAGGGAGTCATTTTGCGGTCTTCTGTTCTCACTAAACACACTAAAACAACCCCCCACACACCCTCCCAAACACACTGCGTCTCACCACCACCGACATGGGCTTGTTTATATACCTGCATGTATTGTTCTGTCTTTTTCTCTTATCTGTAAAACGTTAACACTCAAACCCCAGTCAGGTATTTCAAACCACTGTGTTAAATATTATTTGTATGTTGATGGCGTTGTAACTTAACCGAGTGCCACATGGACGCAGTTTCATCAACATCGGGAGGACGGTATACACTACAGCAGGGGTTTTCAAAGTGGGTGACGACGGGGCACCCTGGGGTGCCGCGACGGCAGTCAAGGGGTGCCGCGAGATAATTTGATCATATTTGGAATTTATTTGGACACTTGACAAAATATTTAGTATCATTTTAAACTTGAAGTACAAAGTTATTTTCTGTCAGTTCTAACCAAAATGGCTATTATCTCAATGTTTTCCTTGCAACATAATCACTAAAATATCGTCACTGTCAGGCAGAAACCTTGTATCTCCAAGTTTCAAATGTGTACGCCTTTTGGTAAAGCAAAGCCCTGCTTCATCATACAAGACTGTCGCACAAAACTAGTGAAAACAGCCGATCTACAAGCACACAACGCCTCGCATCGTGAGGCGTTGTGTGCTTGTAGATCTGCTGTTTTCACTAGTTTAGTACATTTTATAGATGATGAATACAAAATGAACGGTTTTGGACATACAAGGTTTCCACCCGACAACGACGATATGCTATAAATATAAAGTGCTGGGAGTGAAAATTATAATGTCGAGACTCGGGGTGCCTCGGATTAAAAAATAAATTTATGGGGTGCCCTGAGCCAAAAAGGTTTGGGAACCCCTGCACTACAGCACACTAAAATCCACACTTGAGTACCGCAGTGTTTGGCTCTGTCCCCCCTCTCCCTCATTTTCCCGAGCGGCAAACTCTACCCTTCTGGCACATCGAAACTATCACAGATATGGGATATGGTCTGTGTGGACTGACGTGGTGTTGTCAGACAAACTCCTCTTGTGGAGTGAAGTCTGCGTGTGTGCATGCACAGACACTGACAATAGCAGATCTACGAGCTACACAGCGCATCGCCGGCGCACAACTAAGTACAAATTAAGCAATACATGTCTTTGTGTACTGTAGCTTGCGTGCTCAAAACACTATGGTTGGGAGAGGTGCTCCGTACTACTAAAGACTAGATGAGGGGGGAAAAGGGAAAGCTTCAGATGACTAAACAGAAGGAAAACTAACTTATTTGCACTGAAGAGATCTTCAGGGTAAACTAGGGGTGGGCGATATGGTGATAATTATCGTTGAGACGATACAATGTCTCCACGATATGCCTTTTCAGAGGTATCGTATATATCGTGATACAATTGAGGGAGCCTTGTAAAAAAATCCTGTTTAATTGTTAATACAGAGATTCATTGCAGAATTCAATTTAAACCTGCATTTTGGTCTAAATCGGTAGTTCTCAAACTTTAAAATGTCAAGGTCTCCACTTAACTCTGACAGTATACAAATGAAACCAAATGGACCCGTAAGGGTCCATTTGGTTTCATTTGTATACTGTCAGAGTTACATACTTGTAAAGTTCAATTTAGACCTCCTAAAAGGAACCCAAAGTGTCTAGTTTTTGTCAAGTAACTTGAAAAATATCCATTAAAAAAAACTTGAAAAAAGAACTGTGATAAAATCGTGTATCGTGATACAGCTTGGGAAAATATCGTGATATTGTATTTTTCCATATCGCCCACCCCTAGGGTAAACATCATACTTAAGTGCAAACAAGGTCAGGGCAAAAGTATATTTTTCTCAGCAGTGACATTTTTGTGTCTGAGGTTGAGTTCCTGCTTCTTTCCAGTGAATACACAGCTCATGTCACTGAACCATTTGCAATAGTCTCAAAATACCACGGGCACCCGGAGGTACACTAAGTTAAAGTTGGTTTTGTGGCCAAAAAAAAAAGGCATTATCTAAATATGAATACATATGCAATGTTTTGTCAAATGTATTTTGATTCCTGTTGTTACATTTCCGTGTGTGGGTTGTCAGTTGAGTATACATACAGTAGACATGTTTACACTACAGGGATGGGCGCATGTATGTGGACAGGCACAAGAGTTTTCGTTAATAGTGTGTATTACAGTGTGAAGCGCGATTTCATAATTTCCTTTGTGGCACAAACACCGGCGCGACGACGCATGCTGGAAAAGTGCCGATCCACAAGCTCACAACGTGTTGCGATGCAATGTGTTGAGAGCTTGAAGAGCGGCTATTTTTGGTGCGTGAAGTAAATTATAAACAAAGGAATCGGACTTAATCGGCTGGATGTTCCAACAGCTGACAAACACGCAAGCACACAGAATATCTTCATTTCTTTTGTTTGAAGCAGCTGGTGTGTGTTCTTTGGGTTGGAGATCTTGTTACAACAGTCGGTACCGAACTGGTGGGGGTTGAATGAGGATCATCATGGCTTGGCCATGTGGGTTCAACAGACATGCAATTTCATGTTTCATTTCATTTTTTTTATCCTTTAGTATGGGGAAATATGAAAATGTTTCTGTACACTTGAAAACATTTCATTGGGTTATGACATCCAGGTTTAATTTGCTTTTGCATTTGAAATGTTAGAAATGGAACCTTGGTTAAGTCAAGGAGGGGAATGGGAAGCCACCACTTCTGTACAAACAAAACCACTTTCGATGAATCACAAATAACCGTGGGAAAAAAAGTAATTGGACAGAATTGTATTGTTAACACAGGACGGGGAGCGAGGTTAAATGTCCCCAGAGGTAGCTGAAAACGTGTTATGAATTCTTACACTAAAAGTCTCCTGGACATTCAACACCTGTTCATTACTAATGAAGCATTCTGTTCTGCTATTCCTTTGTTTTCATTATGCCCCAATTCCCATTTTACAACATCCTGGCTGTAAATATGAAAATAAAAACCCTTTTTGTAGTAAAACCTTGTCTTTCATTTATCAGAATAACTACTTGTGGCTGTAAAAAGAACACTTAACCATATGGACCTATGGCACGCATCCTATATGAAATTAATAGAGGGTGAGGGGACCCGACTGCGCTCAAAAACGTAACATCCAGACTGGCGAGATGCTGCGCTGCTCAGATCCGTGCTAAACTTGGCAAAAACACTGACTGTTCAGCGGTCTGCCATGACATTAGTCCCACCAAGGACCACGTGTTGGCACAAACACTGTCAAGCAGCAGGAGCCCATGGCAGCCACAGGCCAAACTTGGTAGAAACGCTGTTCAGGGGGTCCAGGGACATGCTGGGCCCCTGACTAAAATGATTTAAACTAGTGAAAACAGCCGATCTACAAGCACACAACGCCTAGCACCGTTGTGTGCTTGTAGATCGGCTGTTTTCACTACTTTTGTGCAACAGCCTTGTATGATGAAGCAGGGCTTTGCTTTGCGAAAAAATGTACAAATTTGAAACTTTGAGATACCCTATTTTTAATTTTGTCCTAATGGCCGGCCTGGACCAGCCAGGAATGAACCGGCCGTTTGGGAGTTGTCCCGCTTTTCCCAATGGCCAGCACGTCCCTGAGGGGGTCTGCCATGAAAATAGTGACACAAAAAAAGCAAAATTGCACTATGGGCACTACAGCAGTGTTTAACACTTGACTGCACATAATAGGGTTTGAGGGTTAATGAACTGTACAACATAAACAGAACGTGAATGTGATTAAACCAGGCAGATTTGGAATACATTATTTTATTCAATACAAAAAGAGCAACAGCTAATATTTTCATAGGAGCTATTGAGAAACAGATCCATATAAATAAATACTGTACAGCTAAATGGTTGTTAGAAAACCTTTTGTGGAGTGGAAAAAAATTTCAGCATTTATTTTTCTTCACTGTGATGGGATGCAACCCACTTTTCAGTTGAATGTCAGTTATTTGCGGCAAGCAACATGGTCGTTGGTCGTAGACAAAGTATAAATTTGGCTTCATTCCTTCTGGTCAGTGGTGTTTTTGTTTCTTCATTCTAAAGACAGAAGAGAACAGATCAGTATCTACTTCGAAAATATTTTTAGTTTGTAATAACTATAATTGATAAATATTTTCAAAATAAAAATCATCTGTAGAGCAATAATGTTCACCTAAAAAGATGTTATTACCAACATGACATGAGTAATTACTTTTTATTTGTAACCATTAACCCATTTAGAACGGGTACACATTATTGTGTATCATTATTTTATGCTTTAACTATTGAAAAATAGCAGATATACAAGCTCACAGCGCGGCACTCGGTGCCGCGCTGTGAGCTTGTAGATCTGCTATTTTTTTTAAATCGTGAAAATTTGAATTTTGACCCGATTCTATAAGTGTCTTTTGAATCCTTCTAAGATTTTTTGAAAAACCCTATGTTTCTATGTCAGCAATCTGGCCAGCCATTGTCAAAGAAAAGGTCATTTTCACTTAAATGGAGCTCAGTTGGTCTGTTCTTGAGAGACTACTATGTGAGTGGTTCTCAAACCTTTTCATGTGAAGGACCCCCAAAATTATATCTATTTGGCCACGAACCCCCATTCAACATATTTAGTTCCAGGGACCACCCAGAAGCAAAATTTTAGTTACAAACGTTCGCTTTGAAAATACATATATTCAAAGATTTGCACACATTTTTACGACTTTTTCAAAAATGGGAGATCTACGAGCTCGCAGCGCGGCACTCGGTGCCGCGCTGTGAGCTTGTAGATCTGCTATTTTTCAATAGCAAAAGCATTCAATAATTCTAGGCCTCAACTCACTCATAGTGGCTCCAGTTACTCCATGGTCCCTCCTCCATGGTGTGTCGGTCCTTCGCCCGCACACAGAAGACATACCTCTTGTTGACGACGCTGACCGTGTATGTGGTATTATTTGTGGTAATTATTTCGGGCTACGCACAGGGAAAGAAAGAGAAACAGTGAGAATTGTTTTTTTGTGAATTATAATGGATTCTACAAAGAGTAGAACACAAATGTGCACAGAATTCACAAATATAGCCTATATATTATTTCAAGTAACAGTCAAGTGCTTGAACGTGGAGTAATACGTAATAATCCTCTTAGAAATACACATAGATCTACTGAACTTAACTGGGAATTGTTTTCAGTGATCAGCATTTCTATTCAGTTTTGCAGTCATATTATTACTTCATACAAATAACCAGTTACCAATGAAAACAATCACTAATTAAGCATAAACAAGTATTGTATGATACAGTACATACTGGATCTTAGATTTACAAAGGACAGATGTTCAGAACATGGACTTACTGTAACATGGATCTAACGACTAGGCACCATATTTCCAAAATATACATAAGGCACATGGACTTTCTGAATAGCAAATATGATTATGTCATAAGAAGGTTGCAATGTAATCTTTTACATGGGGTTTATGGTGATCTACAAGCATACAATGTGACACATCATGAGGGGTTGTAGATCTCCTATTTTTTTTAAATGTTTTACAATGTAATACCTGACTGTTGATCATGTGTTTGAAATGACAGTTCTCTCCGTGGTGCACCAGCTTGACCTGGAACACCAGGCCATAGAATGTGCAGGGCTTCTCCCAGGAGGCTGGGTATTTCCAGCTGAACACTCCTCCAGCCTCCACACGGAGCTCTTCCACCGGCTCTGGTCTCACTGGGAGCAGAGAGAAGAAAAGCATTCACATGTTGTCCCTTAAGGTATTTTTTTTAATTTAAATTACAGTATCCATTCTATCCAAAATGGATATAGCTTCTTTCTTTCACTTAGTGCGGCATTGTATGAAAACAAGCTTATCACAGTTTATCAGATTCCGATCTTTAGAAATTCACCCCGATCACCCGATCCGATCAGGACATCCCTACTCTCAGGCAGGAGGTAGTGGTGGTAGTGGTAGTGGTGGGTGTATGCAGACCTACCTATCTCTCAGGTAGTGGTGTATGTAGACCTACCTATGTCTCAGGTAGTGGTGTATGTAGACCTACCTATCTCTCAGGTAGTGGTGTATGTAGACCTACCTATGTCTCAGGTAGTGGTGTATGTAGACCTACCTATGTCTCTCAGGTAGTGGTGTATGTAGACCTACCTATGTCTCAGGTAGTGGTGTATGTAGACCTACCTATGTCTCTCAGGAAGAAGGGCGGGGTGGTGTTGTATTTCTCCAGTTTGAAGATATTGTATATGTAGACAGTGACAGAGATGCGGTGCTTCTCCTCCTCATAGGAACAGTTGTTGTAAGTGCATGTCATCCCCGAGCTGTCAGAGTCCTGCACACAGCTTATCGCAGTAGAATTTCTGCCAAAAAGAATAAAATTATTAAGACTGACTAGTGGGGCGCGAGCGGGCACGTACTTGCACACACACACACACACACACACACACGCACGCACGCACACACACACACACACACATAATTTGCCATGGGTGAGGGAAATGATAAAAGGAACATGAAGGTGGAAAAAAACAAAAAAACTTGGTAAGCTGATGTATCTTCTTCCCTAGGGGCAGACGGCATTATATGACCAACCAGTGCAGCTTAAGTGCCTGCTTGCTTAACCAATTAAAACCGGGAAAGCATCTGTGTCATTTTAGATTTTAGCTATACTATTTGCATAGCTACAAACGTTTTTCAGGAAACTCTTAGGAGTGGGACAATGGGACATATTATGAAACTGTTTCTGTACACTTGAAAACATGACATCCAGGCTTATTTTACTTTTGCATTTGAAATGTTAGAAATTGAACATCGGTTAAGTCAAGGAGGGGAATTGGAAGCCACCACGAATGTGTGTGTGTGTGTGTGTGTGTGTGTGTGTGTGTGTGTGTGTGTGTGTGTGTGTGTGTGTGTGTGTGTGTGTGTGTGTGTGTGTGTGTGTGCGTGCGTGTGTACTTACTGCTCTGCCTTCACTAGCAGTACAGTGGCCTCAGGGCGCCATGCTGTCCTCTTCCAGGAGCAGTGGAACGAGCCGTTGTAGTTGTGACCTGAACACTGGATGTACTCTGAACACACACACACACACACACACACACACACACACACACACACACACACACACACACACACACACACATATGAAACGATAAACGCACTGCGCTTAGTGTTGATACTTAGACCTGTGTATATTAGGCCTACTATTAGTAGGTTTCTTGCGACATATAACCATATAACATACATATAACCAGGCTTGTTTAAAAAAAAAACTAATTCTAAATTCTATTTCACCTTCTAGGTGTGCTTTGTGTCGTGTCAATGTGTTCTCTGATTTCAACATACGCATCCTTCACAGCGTTGTCACCTCCCTGTGCTTGTAATACTCACTAATTAAGTACTTGTTAATTAAAACTCACTAATTAATTACTTGTTAAGTCGCTGGTGTTACTGTGCTGTTTTCACTCTTTTCCAACCTTATCTCTCTAGACCAGAGGTTCTCAAACATCTTGGGCTCACGACATCCCCTGTAAACAACCTTTTCATCCACGGCACCCCTGAATTACATTGATACTTTACAGTACCTTACATTTATGTCAAATATGTAAATCTTTCCCACTAAGATACAGTTTATGGCACAAGGAAATCTTGGGAGAATATCAGTTTCCATTACAGGACAGACCAAATAGCTGGCCTTTATCTATTTTTGGAGAAGAGACTTGTAACTATACTTTTGTCCATGCCTTACCCCTTATCCCTAAACTTCTTTGCCTTTTTACTATTTTGAAAAAAAAAATGTTTAGAAAAAAAAAGCAATGAAGTTTAGGGATAGGACGACAATAGGGCCCTTGGTGTAAATGACCCTTTAAATGCAGCTGGAACCAAAGCTCTCACCTCCTGTGTGTCTGTGGTGGCGAGGGTGCTTCTGCAGGATGTCAGAGGTGTTGTCGGGGTCCAGCTGGACCAGAACCAGGGTGTGGTTGAGGTAGGGTCCGTTCTGGTGGTCCAGGTGACAGGAGTAGTTTCCCCCTAAGAAGTCTTGCACCTCGACCGCCACGTGGTTCCCTCGCAGATCTGGGCTGGCCTTGTCTAAGGTCAATAAATAAAGTCATTTGTTTTAGGCTTTTCTGCATTTATTGATAGATCAAGTGAAGATAACAAATTTGGGAACGGGACTCAAACCCGCAACGCACTGTCAGGCATTAGAGCCT
>NC_137826.1:41690748-41708248 GCF_963921795.1 Nannobrachium achirus | reverse complement strand
TGTCCATGGCTGCAACTATAACAGCCCCGCTCGCACTGACAGCGCTTCAGCCATGACGCCAAAAAGAGAAACAAACATGTTCCTTGACAGCTACTTCTCCAAAACAGCTGAGCTTGGAATACCAACGGGGCTTCCCCCCCTTCCCCCTCCCCCATAGGCTGCCGCTGTGCCTGGTTGTTGGAGAGAGTGAAGTAGGAAACAGTTTAATGAAGGTCAAAGTCAAAGGGAAGTTCACTTGGGCTTTATATAAATCTGTCTTTCTCTCTTTGTACAAGGGATCTCAGCTTTGCTGTGTGTTTGTGCTGTCAGAAATCTCTCTGTGTGTGTGTGTGTGTGTGTGTGTGTGTGTGTGTGTGTGTGTGTGTGTGTGTGTGTGTGTGTGTGTGTGTGTGTGAGTGAGTGAGTGAGTGAGTGAGTGAGTGAGTGAGTGAGTGAGTGAGAGAGAGAGTGTGAAGATGTTTACAAAAAAGAATAGGAAGATTGACATTTAGATTGACATTTTTCTCTCTGGTTAATTTTCCTTTCCGTTCCAAACTCATCTCCCAAAGGCCAAACAGAAACATACCACAGTGTTACGTGTGATCAGAAATTGCCCTTTCGCTCTGCCACTGCCACTTTAGCATTCCTTTGTAGATTTTGATTATTACTACAAAACATACATTAACCACTTCTGGTAATACATTGACCACCTACAGTATATACATTTTGGCCATTTGCAAATAGCTGATCTACAAGCTCACAATGTGCCTTGTACATCTTCTATTTTCAAAAGATGTTTATTAGATATTTGAAAACTTGTGAAAAAAGACATTCTGCATAATGAGTACTTTCTACTTGTGGTACTTCTACTATTTCTACATTGCAGTATTGGTACTTTTATTTAAGTAAAACATGCAGGTACTTTTCCCACCACTGCCTATTGGTGATATACACAAGTGGCTGTGCTAATAATACATAAGCCTTGTTTGTGTAAGCCTATGTGAGATAATACGTCTGTCTACATTTTGTTATCGGTGCTGCTGTGTTGTTTTAAGCCACCATACTTACTATGGTTTTTTAACCACTTTGAACACTGCATCCCTATTCAAAATTTAAAATCTTAGCTCTCGGGGCTCCGAGGCATGCCAATTTCGCTCAAACCACTTTTGTCCTTTAACCCATTTAGAACGGGTACACATTATTGTGTATCATTATTTTATGCTTTAACTATTGAAAAATAGCAGATATACAAGCTCACAGCGCGGCACTCATTGTAGATCTGCTACTTTTTTTTATTGTGAAAATTAGAATACTGACACGATTCTATAAGTGTCTTTTGAATTCTTCTAAGGTTTTTTGAAAAAACTATGTTTCTATGTCAGCAATCTGGCCAGCCATCGTCAAAGAAAAGGTCCTTTTCACTTAACTGGAGCTCAGTTAGTCTGTTCTTGAGAGACTAGTATGTCAGTGGTTCTCAAACCTTTTCATATGAAGGACCCCCAAACTGATATTTATTTGGCCACGGACCCCCATCTCAAAATATCTAGTTCCAGGGACCCCCAGAAGCAAAATTTGAGTTACAAACGTTTGCTTTAAAAATACATATACTCAAAGATTTGCACACATTTTCACAACTTTTTCAAAAATAGCAGATCTACAAGCTTGTGAGCTTGTATATCTGCTATTTTTCAATAGTTAAAGCATTCAATCATTCTAGGCCTATGCTTTGGTCTGGTTGGGTGTAAGGGGCACAAGGGATACAACCTATACATGCTTTGATCAGTCCCTATACTCACTATATACAGCAGAGCACTATATAGTGATTACTCCAAATGTATTGTGATCATTATTATACCCCATACATGACTCATTATCCCCAAATTCTACGTGAAAAGCAGGGCACAACCGGTGGCCACTATTGCCAAACCACTATTGCACAGTTAAAAATTGTGTTTGAAATGTGTTTTTATTTTGCTGATTTTGCGCTATTTACATTAGTCTCCAACATAAAATACTCCCTACAGCCTACAGGGAGTAGGGAGTAGTGATTGAGTGTGATTTCAGACACAGCCTTGTGTGATTTCAGACACAGCTTTAGATTTGTTTCTTTAGAAAATGCATTCTATTCAACTGGATACAGGAGAAACCTCCATCAGTGACTCAATGGTACAGAGAAATATACAGAGTGCTACCAATGGAAAGACTCAGTGCCAAACTAAAAGAGAGGGAAGATGATTTTCTAAATATTTGGCAGCCGCTAATAAACTATCTGCCCAAAGATCTAGCTACACTGATTTATAATGGAAGTGATGACCTGGTTTGGAAAGCCCCAGCTGTACTCCTTCAATTTACCTTTTAATTTGCCCCTTGTGTGGAGATGATACCACTCTGAATAATTGACTGTGTATGGATAAGTATGGATAACTGTATGAATACTGTATTGTGCTGTTCGCCCGTATTTTTGTTTTTGTTTGTATTTTTTTGTTCTTGTTTCCATTTGATGTCTTTATTTTGTTTTATTGTAGTTTGTATATTATATATATTAATACTTTTCTGTCACACATTTTTGTGTAAACTCAATAAAAATTTTGATTATAAAAAGACTTGTTTCTTTAACAGTCTTTGTTTTTATTCCATCTCTATGATGGTGCGATTGTTCTGTGAGAAATAATAAAAACAGGAACACAAAGAAACACGACACACAGACAGATCCAGCAGGAGTAGAAATCTTGAGCAATTTAATTAAAAACATTCTATTTCATCAAAATACGCAACCGTTTCTGAAATAACATCGTTTTGCCCTGCGGAGAAAAAAAATGCACCGACCGACCCCCTTACATTTTTCCGTGGGCGCACAGAAACATGTATAATGCACGCGCACGCGTGCACAGACACAGGCACCGACTTTATGTTAACCTGTTACGTGATTGTTTTATTACGTGGAGTGAAACAGAGTATATAAGTATACTGTATACTGGCAGTTGAGTAAACCCCCCCCCCACATTAACTGCAGTTCAAAGCGCATTCCACAGTTCAATCTACGGACTTCAAGAGGAAGGACACAGACCTGTGAATCAAAACACCATCCCAGTTCCAACAATGGACTAAAGGCCTCTCCATACTTCGACCGAAATGTTCGGTGAGTTGTGTTTTCCGACGTGCAAATTTCCAAACTCTCATTCGGTCTAATGCTTTTCAGAAGTCCCCAGGGACATAAATTTATGGTCGAAAAGGACATTTTGACCGAAATCTTCGGTTTCGGTCGAAGTATGGACAGCCCTTAAAGGCGGAGCGCTTGTTTTCGGTGGAGATGACGGAGGCGCGCCGTCTCAGGCGACTATCAGCCACGTGAGACACTGCCGAGCGAGTGGTAGCGAGCAAGTCGCTGTGTCGAGTTGCATGAGCCGACTCAGCGCCGTTACCGAGTTATGTGACGTTATGGACAGAATAGTAAATCTTCTTCCCCCCGACTTTCGGCACATCCGCGCAGTCCAGGCGAACACAACGGGCGCACACAACGAGCGCTCCCTACCTCCGGTTCAGCCAATCACAAACTTCCACTGCTGGAAGTGGGATGGTGTTTTGATACACGCGACACAGACTGGCTGTTAGCACTAGGGCTGGGCCATCAATATTGATGTCATTTAGATAACAATATCGTATTGTGACGATAATATCCCCTTTTCCCCCTCAAACCTTTTCAGAAATAGCAAAAATTGCCTTTCTACAAGCTCACAAGTCACTTTGCGACGTGTTATGAGCTTGTAGATCTGCTATTTTCAATGACATATTTGGAAACCAATTTTGAGATTTTAAAGTCCATGATCTAGTTTCTCCCCAACCCCCCATCTGAGACGTTTTCTAAATATGGAATTAGGCACCTTTATACCACCCGGACGGTAATTTATGGCTAAATTGACCGCTCTCACCCCCAGGCAGAAGGTCCTCACACCTTCAGACCACCTGGAGAACTTATTGTTCTAGTTAATGGGATCATTTGCATTCCACTGTCAGCTCCAAACCTGGCAAACCGAATTCTCTCCTCTAAATAAAAATGACAGCTGTGTTTAAAATAGCTCCAACCCAAACCCGTAAACTTAACCTTTACATGTTGTATTTCTGTCTGAGCAATGTGTCTCAGCACAGCCTGCATGCGTGTGGCTCAAAAACTAAGCAACCGTGCATAAAGGCTTAATTTCAACACTTAAGAGGTATTGTCATAATTCTGAGTTTGTGTCAGTCAAAAGTTACTAACATTGCTGCCCATTGTAAACTTTGTGAGGGCAATAATTCGCTTTCAACCGCAATGCACTCAACTGACATCTAAGGCACCTCTATCTCTCTCACACACCACGTATTTATTAAAATCCAAGTAATAGTCTGTGACGTATGCGTAAGTGCCTTTTAGACCTGTGTAGGCTATAGGTCTGGTTGTGGCCTCACATACTTAATCTATGGGTTTATGAACCTCAATCAGTTTCATACGTGCTCTTTGATGAGATATGCCTCTGGGCACATGGAGAGAGCCTGTCTCCGGCTTCAGACAGCATGAATGTAAATTTGAAAAGTTAATCTGTGTAATTTACCGTAAGTAAATATTGTTTACTCCCCAAAGTAAAAACGGGTATTTAACGACGTAGATTGCTTGCCACTGCAGCTTTCTGGTAATATTTTCCCCAGACAAACATTTGGAGTTATACATTAGATTGTTTTCTGCCTCTAAGCCAAATGAAGCATACCGGTGAGATATGAGTGGGATTGAAATGTTGTATAGCCTAAGCAAACCAATCGCTATTTAAAAATCACACTTGTGTGAACTGAGCGGTGGAGGCTGCGTGTGTGTATGTGTGTGTGTGTGTGTGCGCGCGTGTGTGTTTATGTGTGTGTGTGTGTGTGTGAATGTGAATGTGAGTCAGACAGACAGACAGACAGACACGCACGCATATCCACACACACAGCCACGTATAGGAGACGGTGTGACCACCGCTCAAAAAAAACAATGGTATCCCCGCTGTGTGGGGGAGTGGGGCAGGACATGTGGAGCATAGACATAGGGAGGTAGACGCGCATCGCTTTCATGTGCGTCACAGAAACGGTAGTTGGTAGGCCAATCAGAGGCAGGTGGGGGCGGGTCTTTACGTACACAGCCCCCAAGAACAGCTGAGCCGCACGCGCATCAGGAACTGGATGGAAACATGGCAATAAAGCTCTGTTGAATTGAATTGATAAGTCCCGGAAAAGACGCGCTGTGATTGGCCAGTAGTCACTTTGACTGGCCTGCGGTCCCTCGTTTTTTTTGTGGACGTCCGGCCTCCAGTTGTTACACGTCGCTCCAATGAACTGCAGCTTCGGATGAGGTATCTAGCTTTTTATATCTATGGTGTGGAGCCCAGAGGGGAGACAGCGGCCAATGAAATTGCAGGAAAAAAGGTAAATTTGACCGAAAGTCCGTCCGTGTGGTACCGTAGGTGCACTTTATGTCATCATGCAAGTGATTAAAACCAGGAAAAGACAACATTTGATGCCATCATGATAATATGGTATTCAAAATCCCAGAAGATATGTATATTGATTATAATATTGATATATTGGCCAGCCCTAGTCAGCACACACACAGTTTATTCCCAACAGAAACTACTGTGGACATTGCTACTAACTAACAGCCCGGTTATTTTTCACATGTGGTATTAAATGTTCCATGTACCCGACTTCCTTCTATATAAATACCGTCCCTCTGTGGGGGGGGGTTTAGAAAATGTAAAGTAAAAAACTAAAATAGAAAATTAACACCTACAGTATATTTGAAAACACTTTCTTTGCGATTGTAAATTGAACATTGAAATGTACCCTCGTCCTCCTGCCTGGATGGCAGATGAATCCTTACAGCATACTGTGATTCTCAATCTTTTTTAACGTCAAGGACCCCCAGTTTGATATGCATTAGGCCCCGGACCCCCATTTGACACGACTTGTATCCATGGGATCCCAATCTACAAGTGTTCAATTAACTCTTGAGAGCGTATAAATGGACTTGTAATAAAGGTCCACTTGGTTCCATTTGTACCCTCTCAGAGTTACAGTACCGTATGGGCCCATTTGTTTCCTAATTCAATAATTTAGCTGGGGACCTGGAACACACTCAAGGACCCCCGGGGGGTCCCTGGACCTCACCTTTAGAACCAGCGATATAGGAAACAGTCGGCCAATAAGAGCCAATAGCTAACGACCAGAGGGAGATGGGCAGAAACAGTTGGGGACACAAGCGTCGCCAATGAACCCTTTTCACTTTCAGCACCGACCAACAAAAGTTCTATTCCTTTTGGTTTCCATAGGAACAAGTCTTTTTTCTTTTAGTTTTTTTAAAGACTTAAAAAAAAAAGTTCAAAAAAAGTCTCTGTGTAAAACATCCTCCTCAATCCCAGAGTCCTTCGCTCCGGCAGACAGCCAAACCCTCATCATCCCCCCAGTACTTTATCCCTGCATGCCTTACGAAAACAGCTAGGCCAGCAGGAGTGCACGGAAGAAGAAGAAGAAGAGAACAGAAACAGCACAGAAGAGTGTTTAAGGACAGGAAAAAAAAGAAACCTTCTTCTCCTCCGTCCACCTTCCTCCTCCAGTGCCAGTCAGTGAAGCCACAGTTCTACAACATCTCCACGGCTGAAGTTCAGTAAACGGCTCTCAGTCCTCCACCGGCGTTGGCTCCTCAGACAGCGCTAACCCACCTTCTGAAGCCGCGGCCGCCGCAGACACGGTCACGTCGGGCTCCTCATCCGGCTCCAGCGGCTCGGCCTGCGGCGGCTGGCTGAGGATCACCTGCACCACGTAGTCCCTGGAGATGTTGAGCTGCTCCAGGCGCAGCCGGTCCGTCAGCGGCCGGCCCGAGAAGAACCAGCGCTGGGCGCAGGGCGCGACACCCTCCTGTGCCTGCAGCCGGCGCTTCATGGCGCCCACCGTGTCGCTGCGGCGCACCGCCAGCCGCAGGTCGCGGCCCGTGGAGAGCCGCAGCCGCAGCAGGCACTCCCCTCCTCCTCCTCCTGCTCCTCCTCCGGAGGTGCCCTCACTCCCGCTGCCTGCCGAGGGGTCCGCCGCCGAGGAGGAGTCCGGGTCGGAGCCGTCGGGGTCGTCCGAGCGCTCCTCGATCATGTTGACGGGAGGGGACAGGCAGTAGACGGGCAGCTGGTAGCGGTTCCCCAGCTCGTCATAGCACTCGGTCAGTGCTCCTGTGAACGGGAGGGATTTATTATTCAATAAGTGGACCAAAACCCCAAAACGGCTGACAAATTAACCCATTTAGACCTGGAAAGCATCTGTGTCATTTTAGATTTTAGATTTTTTTTAAGATTTTTTGGGGGGCTTTTAAGCCTTTATTGATATGACAGTAGACTGACAGAAAATTGGGAGAGATGGGAAGTGACACGCAGCAAAGGTCGTCGGAATCGGGACTCGAACCCGCGACACGCTGTCAGGCATCAGAGATTCAGAGCCTATGTGGTATGCGCCTGGGACGAGATTTTAACCACTTTAAACAAAAACAGTGAAATGGCTTCTACAAAGAGTAATGACAGGTTTATGCACTGCAACCCTATATACAGTAACATCCCTTTCCATGTAGTTGTCTTCAGACTGTTCTTACTGTTCTTACTTTGGTCTCATGGCATGCTGCAACTGACATTCCCAGTAACCTGAGGAGGAAACGTTGCCTTCCTTGTTTTTCCTTAAATATCGTGCTAATACACGAGCAGCACAGTCATCGAATGTGCACACATACCCATCTTGACCACAGTTTCGGACCCTATTTTACTGATGTGTTTCTCCATAGACTGAAATGCAGATGTATGTCACTTTATGCCACTTAGTCAGCGCTCTCATTGAAACACCAGTGAGTTTAGCAGTCTTTGTTTACTGAAGCTCATTCAGAGTCACTTAGATCTTTTTCTCTTGCATCGCGGTCCAAAATTGAGGTCAACCGCGCCGGCTCAGCATTTATATACACGCCACACAGAGCATGACAGGAAGTTAATTGCCTAATTGTATCATCAGCCTTTTCTGCATTTTGTTGTTTCTCCATTCACTCACCCACTCATTTCATTTTTCACAGACCGATTTGTCACCCGCCGTCTGTATATTTAGAGCATTTCTCTTCTCGCATTCAAGCACATAATCGCTGTTCCACTGAAAAATCTCCATTAGCAGTTGAATTCGGTTTCAAGTGTAAAAGTTCCCAAGGACCTAAGAACCTTAAAAAAAAGGTTTTATAACTAGAACTTAATAGTTATTTTTTTATATTATTAAAATGTCTTTGTTTCCCTGGCACAAAAGGGAGAAATAACAACAAAAGAAACTAAAAAGAAAAAATATCTGTTTCTGAATTTCTGTATGGGTGCATTCCTGATTACGCTCTTTTCCCCCCAGACAGGCCGTAAAAGCCTGGCCAAAAGCTGATCTAATATCACCAAACGCTGGCCAAAAGCTGATCTAATATCACCGAAACAAGGAACGGGGAAATGAGAGAAGCAGTCCTTGCAACACCGCGGTGGTTGGTACGTACGGGAGAGAGTGAAAGTTTTGGGGAGGTCATTACAGGCCAGCAGGGGCGTCACAAGGGGTAGGAAAGTGGGACTGAGTTACCAGGGCCCAAGGTGGAGGGGCCCTAGTAACTTTAGCTATTGAAAAATAGCAGATATACAAGCTCACAGCGCGGCACCGAGTGCCGCGCTGCGAGCTTGTAGATCTGCTATTTTTGAAAAGTCGTGAAAATGTGCGCAAATCTTTGAATATATGTATTTTGTAACTCAAATGTTGCTTCTGGGGGGTCCCTGGAACTAAATATTTTGAGATGGGGGGTCCTTCACATGAAAAAGTTTGAGCATCACTGACATGGAAACATAGGTTTCTTGGCACACATTTTCACGATTTTTCAAAAATAGCAGATCTACAAGCTCGCAGCGCGGCACTCGGTGCCGCGCTGTGAGCTTGTATATCTGCTATTTTTTAATAGTTAACATTCATGGGGGGCCCGCAGTGAATCCTTGTACCCAGGGCCCAGAATTTGGTGTGACGCCCCTGCAGGCCAGGGACATTTACTCACTTTGACAATGAACTACTGTACTGTGACTCAGAGTATACATGAGTAGGCGAGAGGAAAACGAATGAGTTTAATGTCAGAATGATGACATTCAAGTCTGGTGATTCTCTTTAGGATCATTAGGGGGGCTCCAAAACAGGCTCCAGGTCATTATTGTCTTTTTCAATTGTCATTATTTTATACAGCCAGTTTTTACAATGACATTTCTAAACTTTTCCATCGCTTTTCCAAAGTATTTTACCCCATTTCCAGGCCTATTAATAGCAACCATATGGTGCAATAACGAGCCTCTTAAACCAGTGTGTCATCAATGCATCAAGACAGACACCAGCGAAGCTGTCAAGTTACAAAAAAAACAGATCTATAAGCCAACAACGGACAACGTAGCGCTGCAATTTAGCTGTTTGTTTAGTTTTTTTTTTTTTTTTTTACGTTAATCATACTACAGTGTCATACAAAAGCATCAAGCGTATTGAGCTTGTAGATCTGCTACATTTGCTATTTTCCAAGACATTTGATTAATTCCAAACCTGTGAAAACAGTGTTTCTAATTTCAAAATATTTCCAGGGATTTCATGACGGTGGGAGCCCTGGGCTGTTGGAGCAGCCCATTAGAGCACATCCTTCAGAACACTGATTGTCCCCCATTAGTTTAACCTGTCTCCCATCCACACCTCTCACCTTAAACTCAAAAGACTTGCCCTGGATTCAACTGCTTAGCCTATTTGTACTTTTCACCCTTATACTCCATGTCTGTTTAACACTTTCAGTATTAAACACTCATGGTTTCTCAAAGTGGGTGCCATGGCACCCTAGGGTGCCGTGATGCAAGTCCAAGGGTGCCTCATAATCTAACTATTAATTTAGCGAATGTCTGTCCGCCGTCTGACCGTCTGTCTGCATGCTGAGATCACTGACACTAAACAGTGTCGCCAGCATGTTAACAATAAAATAACAGTGTAATTCAGGGGTGCCTTGGATGAAAACTTTATTTACAGGGATAGTTTGAAGACATGTGGTACACTGCCTTGCCTGTTTAAACTCTGTGAAAGAGGACAACATACTAGATAGGTCTTAAACATCTAATCCGGTCTACTGTGATGGCCTAAAACAGTTGATGAACAACCAAATAAAATATATGAGCATAACCTTGAGCCCTTTTCCCTGTGGTGAAAAGCACAGTCACCAAATTACTTGAATGGAGTGTTATCAGAAATTACATCTCGCTACTTGTCAACCTAAACCGAAATGTCAGGTAATAAAAAAAGAAACAATAATTCACAAAAAAGTTCCCCAGGCTGCCACAGCCAAAACGGCTCACCTAACAGACCGGCAGCAGACATTTTTAACTACAGGTCGGTACATGCCATGTTGTTTTATGACTGTTTGAGAGAAGGAGGCCAGATGAGGCACTGGAGACAGACGGTTAAGGTTACAGTAAAGTGAAAGTGGGATGAGTCAGCAACTATGACACACACACACACGCGCGCACACACACACACACACACACACACACACACACACACAGAGGAAGTCGCTCTGCTGATACAGTAGCTGTTGTGGTCAACATTAAGGTAACATGAACCCACAGGGTGTGATCTGAAGGAGGCAGAGCAGCTATTACTGCCTCGTTTGTTGTATAGCTAAAGAAGCAGACACCGTGCGCGACGTACAAGGCTGTCTGCTGTATGACACTGTTCAGAGAGAAAGAGAGAGAGAGAGATATGCACACAAAGAAAGGTAAATGGTGCATTTAAAAGGCAGACAGGGATGGAGGGATGTATGCAGACAGACATATAGGGAGGGAGGCAGAGAAAAGAGCGGACGACACAGTCAGTCTAACCTGCTATGTTTCTAATAATACAACATGCAGCAATTTGGACAGCCGTTGCTATGGCGCAATACCTCACTTCATCTCTCTCAACACCTCACCTCCCCTGACCACAACAGCGTCTGTGCCGGAAAGCACTCGCTCTCTCGCTGTCAGATTCAAAGTAGCTGAGCTAAGGATTTCATATCAGCAACACCACTTGCACATTTCTTATCAATGTGTTATGTTGCAGAAAAAAGATAGCCTTCTGCTTGCTTAAGCAAGCAAATCATTTACTGTGCTACTAGTGCAATAAGGTAATTGTTGGCGAGCATTTTTTCGATGATATATAGGGCCGTGCGTTAAAGCACATCTGACAACTCTTGCAGCAGAATTGCACGCTGGCAAACAGCCACACGCTTCCTGTCTATCTCTAGGCCAACTAGAGTTAGCATTATCTTTGCCATCTGACCGCCGGCTGACAGTTGAGAGAGGAAGATAAGCCAAAGAAGACACGGCCAGCAATCTTTCAAATACTCCAACTAAACTAAACCTGTAAAAAGCCTGTAAGCTTCCATTTTTACACTTTCAGAGGATTTTACTGTGTAGGTGAGGTGGATGTCCTATATGATCAATATGTTCTGTTTTACACACCATTATAACGTTCTTATTTTGATCATCAAAAGCCAATTACTGAATGTCAGTCACCAGGTTTTCTTCAGAATGTGTATGACCCTGATTTCACTATGGCACATTGAAAGTACACTAGTACTAGTACGTTTTATTTGCAAGGATCCCCATAACTCTGAGAGTGTACAAATGGAACGACCAAAGGTGATGTTTCAAATACATAGCTTTTCCTCAGCTCTATTGCAACTACCTCTCTCTGTCGGGATTGGGAGAAAATTGACAAAGAACTTGAGGTCTGTGTTCCAAGTGGTTATGGATGAATCACGCTCATTAATTTAAAAGAAGAAAGGGAACTCCTTCAGCCACTCTCCTCTGTGAGCCAAGAACGTAACTAGATTTATTTTGTATTTTTCTCTTTGATTGGTACACAGAGTCGCAACAGAATTTGACCCTTAGTTTGTTATGTAACTATGCAGTGCTGGAATAAGTGTGTAAAGGGTACTTGTAGTGATCCCCGAAGGGAAATTGCACTTCAACATTTGACCCAGCCAGTGTGCTGCTTAGTGCTTACTGTAGGTGCACACGGTGGAACAGTTTGTGTGACTTTGTGTCCTGCTCGGGTACAATTTGATGGGTGGGGCAGTTATAGCTCAGAGGCTAGAGAGGCTGTCTGGAGGTCACCCCCACTGCCCCCAGCGCTCACAGCCACAGACAGAAAGGTAGACACCTCCTCCGGCTCTGGGGCGTCCGCATCGCGGGTGCCATTTTGGCGGAGGGCAAGCTTCCGCGTGCGTCACAGAAACGGAAGTTCGGTAGGCCAATCAGAGGCAGGTGGGGGCGAGACTTTTCATAACCCAGGGTGTGTTCGGATATAGGAACTGAGCACACTGTTGAGCCTTGTGGTAGTTCGAATAAACACACCCTAGATTCCGAGAAGTTCCGCAAAAGACGCCGCGCTGCGACACGTTGTGGGCTTGTAGATCTATTTTCAGAGTGAAACACCTGAGCACAACCAAACATAAAATGACTTGTCTTTTTGTTCTCTTCTCCACTAGTCCCTACCTAACATTTTAGTCCAGTGTTTATTAGTTGACGAAATTGTCAATATATTTAGTCTTCGTTTTGGTCATCATACCTTAGTTTTTGTTTAGTTTCGTCAGTGAAAAAAGGTAGTCGAAATTTGTTGTCATAGTTTTAGTTGAAGAAATCAACGTTGGGGTGTGTGTGTGTGTGTGTGTGTGTGTGTGCGCGCGCGTGCATGTGTACCGTGAGGCAGTGTGATGCTGGCGCCGTCCAGGATGGCTTGTGCCAGCTGGTGGTCGTTGCTTTCGAAGGCGCTGGCGGCAGCTCGCAGCGCATCCCAGATCTCCTTGCGGCCCTCGAACGCAGGCGCCGTGTCCCAGAACTCATCCCGCTTGCTGCGCAGCTGCCCCTCAGTCATGGGATAGTCACTCTTCCATTTAGGCCTCTCTCGCTTCAGGGGCTGGTTACGCCCAAGAGCAACTGGCACAGAGAGAGGAGGGAGAAAGGAGAGGAAGAGGGAAGATAGCACACAGATATGAAAAGAGAACGGGGGGGAGATGGGAGAGGAGGGGAATGAGGAAGACAAGGAGGAGGAGAGATGGGAGAGAATGAGAACGGAGAGTCAGGCCTGCATCTGAAAGGGAAAAAAGCAGCCTTGCCATCTAACTGGGGTATGTAGGGCTAATACGACTAAAACCTGGATGACAGCGGTGACATAGCTGTACCAACTGAAGCGTTACACCAGGATGAAGTTACTATTCCTCTACAGACATCCGGTAGAGGTGTTGTAATCCGGCAGTGTTCCATTCTAGAATCCACGAAGAGCCATTCTAATCTGGCTCTGTTCCATTATAGATCCCGGGTAAAAAGCAATTCAAATATGTTATTCTAGAGCAGGAGTCTTCAACAGGGGGTCCGGGACCCCTAGGAGGTCCTCAGAGTTACTACAACAGAGTTACTTAACCATTTGAACCCTAGCATCCCTATTCTGAGTGGAACATTAGCCAAAAATAGCAGATCTACAAGCTTACAACGCCTCGCAGTATCCCATCTGCTGCAGAATGGCTAGACAGAGAGACAACATCGTCTGGATCACCACTGAAAGGAGTGACAGGTACTCTATAGACAGAGTGTGTGTGTGTGTGTGTGTGTGTGTGTGTGTGTGTGTGTGTGTGTGTGTGTGTGTGTGTGTGTGTGTGTGTGTGTGTGTGTGTGTGTGTGTGTGTGTGTGCACGTGTTACACAGGGAAGACAGCTGATTGTGGTGTTGAGTTACACCTGGTGTGTCTCTACACATGTACCCTGATCCATGTGACAGCTCTTCAATGACACACACAGCCCCTAGCAGCTCTAGCTCAACATGTTTTGGTCAATAATAGACTAATATAAGCCTGTCTTTTCACTCACTTGCTTGTTCACTAGTTGCTTGTTTTGTACTAGTCTCGTGTAGCCAGACAACTATTCCACAATGTCCGAATGCTATACTGTATAGCATGGGTCTTTAACAGGGGGTCCAGGACCCCTAGGGGGTACTCAGAGTTACTACAGGGGGTCTTTTTACAGGAGTTTTTTTTGGAGCGGTGAAAGCGCTCCCAATAGACAGGTATGTCTGTGGGTGGGTGGCTGGCTATGTGGCTGGCTGGCTGGGTATGTCTGTAGCCTGGCAATACCTTGAGTGGCCACACACAACACACAAGTTAAAGGAGGGGCGCTGTTGTGCAGGCACACACACACACAGCTTCTATGGCACTATTGTGCAGACTAGACACACACACACACACACACACACACACGGTATAGCTGCTCAGATTCACCGCTCCACTTCGAACCGAGGTTTGATTTTTTCTATATAAGCCACTTAAACCCTAGTGTTTATCACAACGCCTCGTGCTGCGAGCTTGTAGATCGGCTATCGGATATTAAGTATAGAAGGTTCGAGTGGTTAAAAATCTGAAAACACAAATTGACATGAATCCAAAACACACTGATGATGATGGTGCTGTCAAACTATGAAACTACATGGAACCTATGAACAAGTTGTGGGGATCACTGCTTCATCTCTCTCTCAACTAAGGGGTCCTTGGAGTGAAAACGTTGAAGACCCCTGCTAGAGTCTGGAACTACACCTCCTGAAATCTGAGTAACAGAAGCTGGCATTTCCGTTCACGAACATATATTTTAAAATGTAATTTCTGATAAGCAGCGATATATATGCTTAGATGATTTTTATCTATATTAGGATAAATGTGCGTGACCTGTAAAAACGAAGCGGAAGTGGGGAGGAGGCTTCACATCTGCTTCATCGCTACTCAAGCCGGATACTCATGATCAGAACTTCCGTCTCCCAGACTGTATGACGGGAGAATTTCGTCACTGTCGGGCAGAAATCTTTTATCTCCAAGTTTCAAATTTGTTTCAAATTTCTTTTTTTTCGTAAAGTAAAGCCCTGCTTCATCGTACAAGGCCGTCGCACAAAAGTAGTGAAAACAGCAGATCTACAAGCAGTGTGCTTGCAGATCGGCTGTTTTCACTAGTTTGAATCATTTTTAAAATGATAAATGCAAAACGAACGGTTTTGGACATACACGGTTTTCACCCGACAACGACGATTTGCAAATCGTTGGGAGTCAACAGTCTGGTGACCCACCCAGTTTACCTCTACACCGCTGGTCTGCTGTACATGTCTATCAACTAATGTACCTTTTCAATGGGATTCATTCATTTGGGTTTTGTGAAAGCATGTCATATAGTGGAGTGGTTATAGCAGTTTACCTAGTACACCCATCAAATAAATCCAGACACTTTCCAACACGTTAGCGTTCTCAATAAATGAGGAATTGCATCGGAGCAAGTCTTGCATCTTTTATTTTGGAGTGCCGCTTCTTTTCACTTTGGTGGTATTTCATTTGTGTGGTTGCTGCTATAGGCACACTATTGTTCTAGGTTAGAGAACGTTATGCAAGCCAAAGTGAATGTGTTTTTTGTTAACCTTTTGACAGAAGTTATCTGTGTTGAACAACATTCCAGATATTTTGGACAATATAATGTCCTATCAGACAGACATCACAATATATAGTATAAATGGTCAGCTTCAGTGCAACCACACTTGCAATTTTGCTTTCACTTGCTTTCTAATTTAATTATAATTTTTAGC
This sequence comes from Nannobrachium achirus, assembly GCF_963921795.1. Lineage (NCBI taxonomy): Eukaryota > Metazoa > Chordata > Actinopteri > Myctophiformes > Myctophidae > Nannobrachium > Nannobrachium achirus. Next base: position 41,692,568 of record NC_137826.1, on the reverse strand, counting down.
TGAGCACTCACTGCCTAAACTAAGGGCAGCAACCAGAGGAAGCGCACCTGCATCTCTTTCTTATGCTTCAAACCCACAGCATTGTGATTATACAGGTTATAAGCCACTGGATGCCCTGGGACTGGGTTCATGCCACATCGGAAGGACAGAATGGCAGACTAGAGGTGTCCTTGTATCTACCACAACAGAGACAGGCACACAGATAGAAAAGATGGACTGATGCAATGAAAGCAGCTACATCAGTGGATAAACACAACCTCTGTACCTGTACCCGTGTTTGCGGCTGATAGCTGGCTGTTTTATTCATAAGTTGTTGATGACTCATATGTTGTATTGCCTGTTGTGTATGTAGTTAGTTGCTTCAGTCACAGCTAGACAAGGCAGCCTATAGTCCATTAGAATTGAAATAATGAGTTATAATGTTAATCGGTGTAGTTTTTCCTCCATCTTTCTCCTGAAACTGTGTGCTTACTGCTTTCAGTGCTTTGTAGAAGAATCATGCTGGGAATGAGATATTTGCAAACAGAACAATCGATAAAAACGATAACTTAATTATAACGCCACTGGATGATCTATTTATAAACGGTTTACATAGGCTACAGAGATATTTTAAATCAGCAACTCCAGGTTGCTTTTGCATTCCTTTGCTGTATGTGAAACTTTTTATTTTTGCAGAGCTGGCAGCTATAGCTACAATGTCTTGGAAAATGTCAAATATATTTATTATGGACCAAATTACCCAATTGGCATGTCTCCTATAAACTTTAATCAATTGTACCATTCAGCAATGTACACCTCCATCTGTGACATGGCTTTATTGACAGAAAACACTCTTCTTCATGTTTAAAGGGGGAGCATTGAAGAGAGAGAGCAACTGCTCTTCTTTTGTAAGATAATGATGATAAAGGTGACAATTTCAGTTATCTGGATATTCCATTCCCCCCTCATCGTTCATTATCAATCTAATGCAGTGGTTTTCAACCAGTGGACCGGGAACCACCAGTGGTCCTGGCCTGAGGGGGTTCCAGGAGGTCCACAGCTAAATTATGGATGGTTTGGTAAGCAAATGGACCCTTATAGATCTTTAACTCTTGAGAGAGTAAAATGAAACCAAATGGACCCTTACCTTAAGGGCCTGGTTTCATGTTACACTCTCAAGACGGAGTTAAACATCTACATTACCTCATTTCATTGCAAGAAGTCTGCACAATTAGAGAATGTAGAAGAATTGTTATTTTATCAACGTTTGCTGTTATCTCTACTACTATTGGTACCAAGTTTTGGGGTCTGAGATCGAGGCTTAATCTCATCAAATGGTGGTCCGTGGCTCAAATGGCCAATAAATAACGACCTTGATACGAAAAGGGTTACAAAACCACTGATATAAATCTATCATTACGCTGGGGGAATCCGGTAGGTTTGACCAACAGTCCTATCTGAGGTAGGGCTGCTGCTAGCCCCGGCTATGATAGCCCACCGTCCCCCTTTTGAAAGAACAAAGGAATTATAGCTCAAGAACAACTCAGTTTATGTTTCTATATGAAGTGCTGAGCAGACAGTTGGTCCATATAATGTGTAAGTATTAAAGGCCCGGGAAGGGGAGGGAGACCGGGGACTAAAAACCCAGCACGTCTGCCTCGACGAGAGGGGACGGGCACGAAATATCTAGAGAGAGGAGACCACTAGGATTTGGGGTTGAGGAGGGTGCTGGAGACATCGGTGACCTATCGAATTCTGTGACCCCACGAGGTCGCTGTTTCGCAGATATCGGCAGCGAAATTGCGAAACAGCCTAAACAGCCTAAAGACTCGAGTAGCGGT
>NC_137826.1:41630748-41685748 GCF_963921795.1 Nannobrachium achirus | reverse complement strand
GCTCCTGTGTGTGTGTTTAACTGACTTTGAAGTTTACAAGGATATTGAACCCTTCTGCAATCTGCACAGCTGAAATAGTTATCCTTCTTGAGACCTATAATAGCAGCATGTACATTTTCCTCTTTTGAACATTTGCCCATGCACCATGCAATCTGTGTGTGTGTGTGTGTGTGTGTGTGTGTGTGTGTGTGTGTGTGTGTGTGTGTGTGTGTGTGTGTTGTCAATCAAACAGCCGGGCACACGCGGGGATGTCATTTGTCAATGCAGTTTAACGGAACGCCCACCAAAAACAAAAACAAACCGCGAAACACAGTGAGCCTTTTAGCGACGCGAATATTGTACACAGCAAGCAAGGACTGGGAAACTATCGTTTTTCAGTTTTACACGGAGGTGAATACGACATAACGACAATGTGAAACGACACAGACAATGCGAGAGTCACAAACGTGTTGCTCAAAAGGAGGCTTCACAAAATGGATACGAAACCAAAACAAGATTCCAACACAGATAAGACAACTGAATGTTACCAGTACCACACTGTGAAACACTCGTCATACAGGTCAGAAGAATAAGCTCTTATCAGTTACCGGTATGTATGTTTCTGTTTTGATGTGCTGCTATTATTGCGTTTCACTCACCTCTGGGTGCTCTTCTATGGTGTTGAATGGGCATTGCCATTGGCATTGCCTGTGTGGACCAGGTCTGTTGTGATGGAGAGAAGAGAACTGAACAACTTAAAGTTGTGATGGATATAACTTAAAATGTTTCATAGGTGGTGGTGCTCTACTGAGACAGCCCTGATTGCAGACCGCGGCAAGGGGCGGAGTGAACGCGGCAAGGGGCGGAGTGAACGCGGCAAGGGGCGGAGTGAACGCGGCAAGGGGCGGGGTGAACGCGGCGGTTGAGCGACAGCGTTCACTCCGCCCCGCCGCGTTCACCCCGCCCCCTCCTGAGCTGGCTTGGGATACTTGATTCCACTTGCATGGCAGACCACTCATGTTAAACAAACGCTAGCTTCATTACGTTCAGGCCCAACGGAGAGCCTGGTGGCCCCGGGGGGTCCATGGAGGTGGTCCCCGGGCGGCGGCGCTCGGAGGCCCGCCAGGGACCACCGGAGCGGCGCCGGCCAGAGTGGTCCACAGGCCCGGTTTTCGGGCCCTGGGGGTCCGCGGGGGTCCCCGGTGGTGTCATCGCGTGCGGGGTGGCGAGCCGGTCCCGTGGGTACCAGGCTCGAGGCCGAGGCCCAAACGGCGGTTGAGCAGGCGCCTTTAGCGTTTTCGAGCTTGGGTATCCGCTATGCGGTGGACGGGCTGGGTTTGGCCGTTTCGGCCGGGTTTTTTCGGGCTGCGAGGGGGTCCGCGGGGGTCCCCGAGCGTGGGGGACCCCTCGGGGACCCCCTGGGAGCCGGCCCCGTCCCTGCAGGTGGCTCTGGGGCCGAGCTGTGGCCTTATATGAGATACTTTAATGGTTTCCAGTGGAAATAAGCTTATCCAAAATTCACTGCGCATTAAGTAGTGTAATTACGGTAGCGTTCACTCCGCCCCGCCGCGTTCAATGAGCCGAAGCCCCGATCCAAAATTCACTGCGCATTAAGTAGTGTAATTACGGTAGCGTTCACTCCGCCCCTTGCCGCGTTCACTCCGCCCCTTGCCGCGTTCTGCAATCAGGTATACTTGGCTCTACTTGGTACTGGAATTGCATTAGCTAGAAGTGCATATTGCTGGTGGACAAGTTTGTTTTGAGTCATTTGTATTATTATTAAGCTGTTGTTACCTCCAGTCCTGATTAGTATAGATTTTATGGTTTCATTTTCTTTAATCTATTGTTTCATGTTGGTCCTGTCTAAATTGAAAATAATTTGCTGTTGGCTTTGTTGGGAGAATGATGCTTTAGTTTACATGTAGCCTTGAGACTTGACTTTTAAGATGGGCCTAGTAGAGACATGACTGTTGGTCACACTACTGTGAAAAGTGAAAACTACAGGCTATATTGTGAGCTCCTTATTGGATGTAATTTATGTCTACCAGATTTACCTCTTTACTACTAAGTTGTATTGTCCAGTACAGATAATTTCAAATGCATTTCTGGAAACATTTTCATTTGCATAGTAGTTCTATTATAGTTATTATCATAGTTGTTTTTATAATTACGTGCTAGGTGCTACTGAATTAACCAGATGGCAAGCTGTGCAAAAATGTTCGTGTCTGTGTTTAACTGACTTTGAAGTTTACAAGATAGGATATTGAACCCTTCTGCAATCTGCACATATGACTTATTTAGGCTACATAAAATATTCAGCTGAAATAGTTATCCATCTTTGGCCAATTTAATGTGACTTCTCTTGAGACCTAACGATAAGCATGTACATTTTCCTCCTTTGAACGTTTGCCCATGCACTATTCAAGCTGTGTGTGTGTGTGCGTGCGTGTGTGCGTGCGTGCGTCTGCTGTGGAGATGTCCAAACAAGGCCCTGTGTGTTGTGGGGCAGACAGGTAGGTAGGATGGAAAAGGAAGACCATTAACCACAGATATTGATCAGCTCTTCACAGATGGCTACCTTTGTAGTTGTAGAGTGTTCTTGATTAAACCCTGTATCTCTTCCTCTCACTATGATCCACCTTCCCCCTGTTATCTACCCAGGGGTGTCGCACCAAATTCTGGGCCCTGGGTTCAAGGAAGGAACGCATTATTATGTATTATTTTGTGCTTTGACCGTTGAAAAATGGCATACAAGCTCACATGTGGCAAGCTTGTAGATCTGCTATTTTTGAAAAATCTTGAAAATGTGTGCAAGAACCCCCAAATGTATTTGGCCACAGACCCACCATCTCAACATATTTCGTTCCAGGGACCCCCCAGAAGCAAAATTTGAGTTACAAATTTCGCTTACATATATTCATTCATATATACATATATTCAAAGATTTGCACACGACTTTTCAAAAATAGCAGATCTACAAGCTCGCAGTGCTGCAGTGAGCTTGTATATCTGCTATTTTTCAACAGCTAAAGTATAAAATAATTAAGGCCCATCCACCTTGCGCTGTAGTAACTCAGTCCCACTCCCCCCCGTGACACCCCTCCCGTGACACCCCTGTCTCTTCCTCTCCTTTCCTCTCACTATGATCCACCTTCCTCCTGTTATCTACGCACCCCCCCCCCCCCCCCCCCCTCCCCGCTTAACACCTCCTACCTCTCCTCCTCTATATCAGGTGACTCCCATCATTCTCTTTTCATTTTAGCACGTGGACGCCCCAACAGATAATGGGCTTGTCATTGATTTACTATTAACTCTCTGGCCCTATAGCTTTGGCACAAAGCCCCCAGTGCTAGTAGGGTAGAGTGGGGGAAAAGGCCCCCCTGGGGTAATAAGCCCCCCAGCTGTATTTGACTACAGAACTACAAGGTGGCAAAAAAAAATATTTCAGCACATTCCTGGCATCCTTAGCTCTTCATGGATACAACATTTCATTGTCTCACCTTAATCCAGGTCATAACTTTCTCAATCAAACACATTTAAGATAAACTGATCTAATTCTTTGTCACTGTGAAAATGTTCCAAACTCGGTGTAAATAAGTTGAACCTCTTCACTTATTTTTTGTATATCATTAGGAAGGCCTTATGATAAATTATCAACTTAAAAAAATAAAAAAATAAAAAAGGTTTAAGATTTAAGATGACACTCTTTGCAATGACAGCGTTGGGGTAATAGGCCCCCCCCTCGTGTGGGGTAAGAAGCCCCCGGAGGCTTTTTGCCCCATGGAGAGAATAACTGCTTATTTTTGGCAGAATCGTTCAGTTAATGATACAAACGTGAAAATTGGCATTAGCAGTTTCCATGGGTCACTTTGAAATGGACACTTTCAAGATGACAAACATTTTTCAAGATGGCTGACACCTAATTGGAGCAGTTATGTGATATAAAGGGTTATTTTACCCAGGGGTCAAACCAGCCTTTTTTTGGGAAACCTGCATTTGCCCCGACATAAAAAGTTGTCCACCAGAAATATTATCTATGACCCAGTAGGATCACAACCTATATGGACAACCCGGTCAATTTGTACAACAAAGTCCAATATGGCCGCCTCAATATTAGCCCCTATTAGTTTTAATGGGGGGTGAATAGGGCAAAATTTTAAACTGAGGGATATTTCCACGAAACTTCACAGGTTGATCAATGGTATACATATGAACATTTTTTGTATTGCAAGTTTCCATGAAATCCAATATGGCCGCCACAATATGGCCGCCATAATGTAAGGACCCAGAAAATAGGTTTTGCCTCTAACTTCTGAACCAGATGAGCTAGAAACGCAAACTTGGTGTCTATTTCATGGTGTCTGACCATGGGAGACTCAATGGAATAGCTAATTTTATTATTGGGTGTGTCTGGACCTTTATTGTGCATATTTGCAAGATGGTGGATTCCCAAAATAGAGCTTTAACATAATTTCTACCATGATTGTTGACTGCTTTTGCAAATACAAGCAATATGAATCCATTTGCTAAGATTTATGGCACAGAAGGGACTTATACCTGTATTATTCTTGAGTTTGCATGTTGTCAAAATGGCTGTAAACGAGATATTATATTTCCTGTCCGATTCTACTGTATGTAGTTGTAGCAATGACTTCAGATAAAATCAGAGACCAAAACAATGTATCTTAGAAATTATTTTTTAATAAAAAAAATATAAAAAAAGAGAGAGATTATCTCAATGAAATGAATGCAACTGCCTTTTTGGGTCTTTCACACATAGACATGCACATGCTTTCCAACAACTTCAGCTTCAGGGAAATTATAATGAACACATGATTAAAACAGGCTGCATTATAATGCAAATAATTGCTAGTCACTATCACTGTCATGTGTACCTATCCTGCTGCATCTTGTCTCCAGTCCTTGGCAACGACACCCCAAGTAGCATGCAATTCCCTTCTTCGTACATGAACAGTTTTTCTGGCAGCCTTTGATACAGCTACATGATCTTGCCTTGTCCATTGATATAGGCCAGGCTGGCTCTGTAGATGGACAGGGGACTGCCTTCCCATGGCGGCAGCATGATATAGGCATCTATATCATGCTGCCACCCACCTCCTAGACCTTCCAGAGCTGTGGGTGAGAACAGAGCAGGATGCATATCTTCCTATCCATCACATGGTCTCAGCCCTTGGACTCGCACAGTGTCGTGCCCTGCCCTTTATTCACAGCCTGAGTGGCAGAGATACCACCAGATATCCCTTTTTCACTGGAAAGAAGGCATGGTTCAAGACCAGCATGGGTCTAGATCTCCCTGCACTTCAGGAGTTTGGTGAAAATTCCTCTTATTCCCTCTCAGAGGATGTCAAGAATCAGGCTAGAGACCTCACAATAGCTGTATATGCATCAAAAGCTGACCATTCGGAGGACTTTGACCTGGCAAAGCTGAGAGTGTACAAGTTCCTAAATAACCGATCAACCCTGTTGAAGCTGCTGCCACCTACAGAAAATGCCTTTGGCCTGCACCTGAAAAGAGCTGCTCTTGCAGCCATAATAGATAAAACTGCACACATCGCGAAGCCAGACATCCCTTGCTTCACTGAATATGGATGGTCTCAGTGATGGGAAGGCAGTCCCCTGTACATCTACAGAGCCAGCCTGGCCTATATCAATGGACAAGGCAATATCATGTAGCTGTATCAAAGGCTGCCAGAAAAACTGTTCATGTGCCATCCATCCATCCATCCATCTTCAACCGCTTATCCGGAATCGGGTCGCAGATTTCCTTATCCTGCGCAACTTCCTCCACTCCCTCTGGGAGTATACCGAGGCGTTCCCAGGCCAGTCTGGATATATAATCCTTCCATCTGGTCTTAGGTCTGCCATGGGGTCTCCTCCCAGTGGGACGTGCATCGAGGACCTTCCTAGGAAGGCGCTCGGGGGGCATCCGTACTAGATGCCCAAACCACCTAAGCTGACTCCTTTCCAAGTGAAGGAGCAGCGGTTCTACTCCAAGTCTCTCTCGGGTGATTGAACTTCATGTGCGAAGAAGGGAATTGCATGCTACTTGGGGTGTCGTTGCCAAGGACTGGAGACAAGATGCAGCAGGATAGGTACACATGACAGTGATAGTGACTAGCAATTATTTGCATTATAATGCAGCCTGTTTTAATCATGTGTTCATTATAATTTCCCTGAAGCTGAAGTTGTTGGAAAGCATGTGCATGTCTATGTGTGAAAGACCCAAAAAGGCAGTTGCATTCATTTCATTGAGATAATCTCTTTTTTCTTTTTCTTTTTTATTAAAAAATAATTTCTAAGATACATTGTTTTGGTCTCTGATTTTATCTGAAGTCATTGCTACAACTACATACAGTAGAATCGGACAGGAAATATAATATCTCGTTTACAGCCATTTTGACAACATGCAAACTCAAGAATAATACAGGTATAAGTCCCTTCTGTGCCATAAATCTTAGCAAATGGATTCATATTGCTTGTATTTGCAAAAGCAGTCAACAATCATGGTAGAAATTATGTTAAAGCTCTATTTTGGGAATCCACCATCTTGCAAATTTGCACAATAAAGGTCCAGACACACCCAATAATAAAATTAGCTATTCCATTGAGTCTCCCATGGTCAGACACCATGAAATAGACACCAAGTTTGCGTTTCTAGCTCATCTGGTTCAGAAGTTAGAGGCAAAACCTATTTTCTGGGTCCTTACATTATGGCGGCCATATTGTGGTGGCCATATTGGATTTCATGGAAACTTGCAATACAAAAAATTTTCATATGTATACCATTGATCAACCTGTGACGTTTCGTGGAAATATCCCTCAGTTTAAAATGTTGCCCCCCATTAAAACTAATAGGGGCTAATATTGAGGCGGCCATATTGGACTTTGTTGTACAAATTGACCGGGTTGTCCATATAGGTTGTGATCCTACTGGGTCATAGATAATATTTTTGGTGGACAACTTTTTATGTCGGGGGGAAAATGCAGCACACCTTCCTTTGCCCCCTGGGTATTTTGGTGATACAAGCCTGAAAATTGGCATGAGTAGTCTCTGTGGGTCACTTGGCAATTAGCCTCGGAAACCCAGACTTACTTGGCAATTAGCCACCCACAGTTACTTGAAATTTCAATATGGCAGCCATTTTTCAAGATGGCCACCACCTTAGTGGAGCACCAAATAAACCATTATATCACTTAACTGCTCCACAAGGTGTCCGCCATCTTGAAAAATGTCCGCCATCTTGAAATTTCAAGTAGCTGTGGGTGGCTAATTGTCAAGTGACCCACAGAGACTGCTCATGCCAATTTTCATACTTATATCACCAAATAAACTATTATATCACATAACTGCTCCACTAAGGTGTCAGCCATCTTGAAAAATGGCCACCATCTTGAAAATTCAAATTCCTCTGACAATTATCTTGTCAAGTGACCCATGGAAAATGCTCATGACAATTTTCATGATTGTAGCACTTATTCTGCTCCAGGACATAGAAGGGGGCCTATTACCCCATAGAGGGGGGCCTATTACCCCAGTAGTGGGGCAATAGGCCCTTTTTACATGTTTTTCTTTTTGTACTATAAAATCAAATGTATCTAATTTTTCAACATGGTGCCCATATAGGTGTATTGGGTAAAGCATTGTTAACATGTACATACTGAATTAATATCAAAATGTATTTTAATTGGTCATAAAATAGACATTATCCTTAGGGGGGGCCTTTTACCCCACCTTACTCTACACCTGCCCCATTACCTACCAGGTGTTACTTCCAATTGTGTCATGTGGCTGCTTTGGAGGCGCTCAATTGTTTTGTCCGTTTGGAAGATAGGCCATGATAGCGTTTGCATTGATTTGCTGTTATCTGTCCATTGGACGATGACCCGGAGCATGGCTGCCTTTAAAGCCATGCTCATCCGGCGTTGTGAGAGACGCTGATCACACCATGACTTGATTGTGCTGCCATTGATTTGCCATTAGCCGACACGTCAGAGGCCTGTCTCTGCCTTCCTGTTTGTGATCAAAGATAAAGAGAATGTATCGGGGAGACGGGGAGATAGGCAGAGGCTACAGAGCATAAAAGGAGACAGACCAACAGAAAGGGAGCGAGAGGCAAGAGACTGAAATATAGATGATTAAAGACCGAGAGAGAGAAAGAGAAGAAGAGGAAGTAAGATGGTCGATTTAACTCTAAGAACATCAAGAAGATCAACTTGACATTGACAATAAAAGGCTCGTCTGCTGGGAGACTGAGTGCATGAAGTCACTGCCTCCAAGAAAATCACTGGGCCACTCAATTGATTTTCTTGTAATTTCCCCAAATCTTTTTCTTTCCTGTCTGTCAATCGCCCATGTGCCAAGTTTGTAGCACACGCGCGCGCACACGCACGCACGCACGCACGCACACACACACACACACATTTGTAATGAGACGCAAGAAAAGAAATCTGGAGAAGAGGGTGGAGGTGGTTTATAAGACAGACAGGAAGGAAGAAAGAAAGAAAGAAAGAAAGAAAGAAAGAGTGAAGAAAGAGTGTAAGAACTGCATATACAAAACTGATAGATATAGCAATAATGCTCTCCCTGCTCCCTCCTCCCTCCTCTTCTCTTGGTGACCATGACTTCATGAATGTTTGTAATTAAAAGATTGAATTGGTTACAAAGCAGATGACTTCCATGTCTTCATCTGTCCCCCAAGGTGTAACTGAACCTGTTTCACACTCTGCCAGTACTAATCAGTACCAGATGATATAGTCAGCATATGTATTCATTAAGGAATGTCTTTGTCTAAGGCTAAGCTATAAGGGAAAGCAGACTCTATATGCAGTGAGTTCCTGCCTCCAATATTCACTGTTCAGTTCATGAGAGGTTTTCAATACACGCCAAGGGTGATTTTATAGTTCTCCTGCAGAAAATATGGGAAATGTATAAACTGCAACATAAATGACACAAAACAAGATGGCACGTTAGTCCCCATAACACTTCCCTAATACAACTAACGAAATAATAAGCAGAGAAAACACAACCTAACACCCCCCGTATAGGATACATTATTATAGCAAATTTTAGCCCATTGTAGCCTGGGATGTAACCTACGGTATGTTCGGTTACCAACCATTCTCGGCAGGATCAAAAAGGCCATGATAATGGCAATTGTTTTGACATTTTCCTCATCCTCTCCTAATTCCACATGGTTGAGTGTGTGCATTTCACACCAGATTGTTTAGAAAACAGCTAGTGCTGGAGTTAGAGTTCAGTTGTGCCAAACAAATGTTGAAATCCATAGCAATGATCCATATACCCTAGAAAGCAGGGGAAAAGTAAGTGTTAGATATGTCATAATTATTTGACTTGCATAAATGTGTTTGAAATGCAAGCCTGCTTGTGGCTAAAGAGGGGGGAGAGTTTAGTATGGCACAATTACAAACTTGCATATGAGTGATTGACAGACAGGAAAGAAAATCCTTTGGTGAAATGACAAGAAAATCAATTGAGTGGCCGGCCCAGTGATTTTCTAGGGGGCAGTGACTTCATCCACTCAGTCTCTCAGCAGATGAGCCAATGTCAAGTTGATCTTCTTGATGTTCTCGGATGGGGACCCAAATCCGGAATTAATGGGGGTAAATTTATTGTATTACATTTTTTGTAATGCGACAAAAAACAAAGTATTATTGAACAAAGTCTCCATGGTGTCAGTAATCAATAGGAAAGAAAAAGTCATTTTGGGGGTTAACTACTCCTTTTTGTGCCTATCCCGAACAAGTTCGGCTTTATTTCAATCCAATACAAGGTTTTTTGCTATTTTACTTACCCTGAGCTGCTTGTAGAGATGTGGATGGTCTTGGCTCGTCCTACGCTTTCCAACGAGTGATCCTAGATGGTCCGACGATTTATTCCATTGAAAATGGTTTAAAATAAAGTTTAGAGCCCCCCCAAAAAAACTCAATCTATACTGTCGGCGGCGAGACGTATTCCGGGGTGCCTATCCCGAACTAGTTCGGGATATTTAATAAAATGAATTAATTAATCGGAGGCCTCAACGAAGCCCCGGTCTAATTTTCCATCCATGGCCGGGGCCGAGACTCTGTTTACATCGGCCCGTAATCAGGCAACGCTGCCGCACCGCGCCGCCCACTTCAATACAAACTCACATCTTTAGAGACCTTTTTCTCTGAACTGTGTTCCCAGTGCAGCGACATAGTTTTTTTGCGACTAAAATAGCTTCCGATCGGGCTTCTAAAAAATAAAGAAGCTAATAGCTAACTGTTAGCTAACTTCACTCGTAAGTACACTGCAGTGTGGAACTATTTGTAAGTGTGTGTTTCGGCCGGAAGGTTTATAATGGACGTACTATGATGTAATTCGCGTCATAGCATTAAATTATTGTTTTGTTTAATTGTACATCGTGCAAGTACAATACGTTCAGGGAAAGCAGCTAGGAATGTAGGGGGGAAATGCAGCGATGTATGTGTGAAAAGAGGAATCTGTAGAAGCAGTGGTGTGAGAGTCTATCAATGACATGCTTAAACAACACCAGGAGCTGGCCTGTCTATTATAGTAGAAAGATGGAAACTCCCAATCTGATCAACTGGAGGCAAGTCTATACGCCCACACACAACACACAGACCAAGATACCTTGTCAATCAATTTTATTTTATTTAATTTTTTGGCTTGAAGCCAGCCCACATTGTTTCTTCAGGAACAATATGATCTACTTTTCCTCATCCTCTCCTTGGGTGTGTACACTTCACCACAGATTGCATAGAAAACAGCTATAGTGCTGAGCTCAGTTGTGTAAAAAAGAAAATAATAATAATCCATAGCAACGATCCAGACCCTATAGCAAGCAGGGGAAAAGTAACTGTTAGAAATGTCATGATTATTTGACTTGCATAAATGCGTTTGCAGTGCTAGCCTGATTGTGGCAAAAGAGGGAAGTGTTTATTATGGCACAACTGTGTGTGTGCGTGCGTGCGTGTGTGTGTATACTAGAGGGCAGTGTTTTGGAAGCAAGTTGTAAAGCTGTATTTGTGGAACATTTTATAGCTTATAGAAATTGTGAGTCACATAAAAGCTTGTTTTTACAAATTTCCTTTATTGAAAATATACTAGGCCTTTTTTATGGCAGCCATGTAAACACATCTTCAGGTGTTACCAATAATTGGCTTAAAGGGATATTTCACTTTCAAAAAAACTTTTGGTTATTTTATCGTCTAATCAGGCTTTTGTGTCCATCCTGGACAGGTTTTAAGTTGCTTGATTCAGTATTTAGATATTTACTATTCATTTTATCAGACACGCCCCCTTTCTATACAAACCCATTGTAACTTCTAACTCCATTTTAACTACTAGAAGCTCAGCGTCTAGTCGGCGACCTGGCCAACTCGGAACAATGTATATAGGGAATGAATGCCCCGCCCTTTAATGCAAACCCCATTATACCTGTTTTCATAGGACCCGTTTTGACCATCTGTCTGCCTGTGTCCATTTATGCCCATATATGGAGATATCTGTATCTGTCTGTCTGTCTGTCGGCGTCCATTTTATGTCCATATATGGAGATCACTGCAGTTATAGTTCTGGGTCCATTTTATGCCCATATATGGAGATATCTGTCTATCTGCGTCCATTTTATGCCCATGGAGTATCTTTCTGTGGCTCCAACTGTGTTGCAGACACAGTGCCGGTTTCCCCTTTAATGCAAACCTCATTATACCTGTTGTCATAGGACCCGTTTTGAACATCTGTTTGCCTGTGTCCATTTATGCCCATATATGGAGATATCTGTATCTGTCTGTCTGCGTCCATTTTATGCCCATATATGGAGATCTTTGACCATCTGTTTGCCTCTGTCCATTTATGTCCATATATGGAGATATCTGTATCTGTCTGTCTGCAATCCATTTTATGCCCATATATGGGGGCATTCATTTTATGCCCATATATGGAGAACGCGCGTGCCGGTGGGACGAACGGTTCTCGAGATACGCGGATTACATACATACATACACACTCACAGAGATTTTTTGTTGACTCATGTGGCGTACGTGATGTCAGAGCCTTTTATGAAGTGATGTCACAATGAGTCAGAGCTTTCGCCGATTTCCTCCGGAACAGCCTGATGTCAACAATCAACCCCGCATAAGGAGATTCCGAACGTTTCGCGCCGGTTCGGGAAAACCGCGCGTCGGGTCGGGTCACTGCACTCCGTGCCGCGGCGGGGAACGCGCGTGCCGAATCTGAAGCCGGTGGGACAAACGGTTCTCGAGATACGCGGATTACATACACGCAGACAGACACGCAGAGACTTCTCGCATTTATAGATAGATGATAGATTCATTGAAAACACCTGTTCCTTTTTCTGGTGACTCATATACCCTCCTAATACGTCAGCTTTGTTTTATTTGGTAACTTTCAACTATAGTTCTTAGTTTCAGCTTTTGCATGCACTTCTCCATTGAACTCCATGTCCATATATGGAGATATCTGTATCTGTCTGTCTGCAATCCATTTTATGCCCATATATGGGGGCATTCATTTTATGCCCATATATGGAGAACGCGCGTGCCGGTGGGACGAACGGTTCTCGAGATACGCGGATTACACACTCACAGAGATTTTTTGTTGACTCATGTGGCGTACGTGATGTCAGAGCCTTTTATGAAGTGATGTCACAATGAGTCAGAGCTTACGCCGATTTCCTCCGGAACAGCCTGATGTCAACAATCAGCTCCGCATAAGGAGATTCCGAACGTTTTGCGCCGTTTCGGAAAAAACGCGCGTCAGGTCGGGTCGAGGCCGGGCACTGCACTCCGCGCCGCGGCGGAGAACGCGCGTGCCGAATCTGAAGCCGGTGGGACGAACGGTTCTCGAGATACGCGGATTACATACATACATACACACTCACAGAGATTTTTTGTTGACTCATGTGGCGTACGTGATGTCAGAGCCTTTTATGAAGTGATGTCACAATGAGTCAGAGCTTTCGCCGATTTCCTCCGGAACAGCCTGATGTCAACAATCAACCCCGCATAAGGAGATTCCGAACGTTTCGCGCCGGTTCGGGAAAACCGCGCGTCGGGTCGGGTTGAGACCCGGCACTGCACTCCGTGCCGCGGCGGGGAACGCGCGTGCCGAATCTGAAGCCGGTGGGACAAACGGTTCTCGAGATACGCGGATTACATACACGCAGACAGACACGCAGAGACTTCTCGCATTTATAGATAGATGATAGATTCATTGAAAACACCTGTTCCTTTTTCTGGTGACTCATATACCCTCCTAATACGTCAGCTTTGTTTTATTTGGTAACTTTCAACTATAGTTCTTAGTTTCAGCTTTTGCATGCACTTCTCCATTGAACTCCATGTCCATATATGGAGATATCTGTATCTGTCTGTCTGCAATCCATTTTATGCCCATATATGGGGGCATTCATTTTATGCCCATATATGGAGAACGCGCGTGCCGGTGGGACGAACGGTTCTCGAGATACGCGGATTACACACTCACAGAGATTTTTTGTTGACTCATGTGGCGTACGTGATGTCAGAGCCTTTTATGAAGTGATGTCACAATGAGTCAGAGCTTACGCCGATTTCCTCCGGAACAGCCTGATGTCAACAATCAGCTCCGCATAAGGAGATTCCGAACGTTTTGCGCCGTTTCGGAAAAAACGCGCGTCGGGTCGGGTCGAGGCCGGGCACTGCACTCCGCGCCGCGGCGGAGAACGCGCGTGCCGAATCTGAAGCCGGTGGGACGAACGGTTCTCGAGATACGCGGATTACATACACGCAGACAGACACGCAGAGACTTCTCGCATTTATAGATAGATGATAGATTCATTGAAAACACCTGTTCCTTTTTCTGGTGACTCATATACCCTCCTAATACGTCAGCTTTGTTTTATTTGGTAACTTTCAACTATAGTTCTTAGTTTCAGCTTTTGCATGCACTTCTCCATTGAACTCCATGGACGGGGCACCACCCTGCTCTATTCAGTCACCCTATAGACGGGTTTCTGGTCCACGTCACGTTTGATTCGGTACCAAAATTAGCCAATGAAACCAGGCTAAACCAGCGCTCCCCAAAACAACAGATTTGGGGATTGGACGGACTGATTACATGATACAGTCACCTGTGCATTTAGTCTCAATGTTTGAAAACAAGAAACCCGAATAGCCTACTTTGAATTGTGTCCTTAAAGGGGAAGACCACCCATTTTCAATATTGAACTGTGTCATTAATATACCTTAGAGGAGTTGTGTGGAAATAGAAAAAAAGTTCCCCCTCTTCTGTGTTGCCTAGAACTGGAGGATTGATTTTGGGGTTTTTATTGTAAAGTACAACTTGATGACATCACACATTGTACTTGAACTTCATAACTAATATAAATGTAGGCTAAAGGAACAAACCAATGATCTAATGGGTCATATATTTGGTAGCCTACGTAGTCTTCTATGTCTCATTAGGATTGATGTTTGTCAATGCCTACACAGTTGGCTTCTAAAGCTCAATTTATATTCCATTCCAAAAGAACAGTTCTTCAAATGTATTGTCGGCAAGTGATACTGTCGTGCAAATGAATCAGGCATAATATGGCTGCAGCTGTAGACAGTCACATACTGTAGGTGTGTATTGTTGTCTCATTATGTCTAACATGAGATGGTCTGTTTTAAAGTACTCATGCCTTCCTGGCAAGAATGACTGGTTTGGTGTTTGATGAAGTACCGTAGGTCTTATTACAGTTTTTGGCGTGTTTCACATGCTAAACACCCTGTGTTACTGTAAGTGGCGTTCCAATGTGCCAATGTGTTTGAATTTGTGCCTGGTTTGAAGGATTATTGCTGGAAAATCCTGCCGCACCTATTTTTAAAGAGGTCAGAACATTCCTAGTTAAACAGCTGCAACACAAGTAAGCACCCAAATGCTACTGCATGTACAGTAAGTGCCACGCGTATTACATTGAAATAAAATACATTTTTGATCGGTGTTAACCATTCCCACGTCTGGCTTTGTGTGTAGGTCCCTATGTCCCTCCCTATGTCCGTATATAGAGTACTGTATGCAGTACGAGAATAACGTCACACGAGAGTGACGAGACTAAGGTCATAGAAAGTATGCAGAGCAGGGGCGCAGCCAGAACAGAGAAATAGGCTGGGCCTGGCAACTTCAGAAATTTCAGGAAATTGTAATTAAATTATTAGGGTTTTTGGGGGTTAAAACGGGTGCGGGCGGCAACAGCAATGAACAATAATTAATAGGCTTTTTCTTTTTTTCTTTTTTTATGACATACCCCAATTGTATGCCAAATACCTACTGTAGCTATGAATATGACTATGGGTTTACACTTGTTATGTTATACTTTTGAGTGTAGCAACAGTGAAAACAATTATAGGTAAACAGTGTTCTTATTTCACATTCCACAGACCAGAAGACAGAGCGCTCTGGCCACGTTCAGGTGTTTAGACAGATATCTGGTGTTCTGTTTGTAGACGGTTGCGTCCCCCTCTCAAACGAGCACTTGCCAGTCGGGCAACCTGAAAGCAAAGGGGCAGGTGGGCAAACCTTAGTGTTGTCAACGCCCATCGCTGCATCGCTCTGAAGACTCAAAGAGGGTTAACCTGCAGTGGACACTTTTAAATCAGCAGACTGCAACAACAGAATTAGAGCCAAGTGCTGGAATTTAAGTAAACCTTTGATTGTGGAGCTTGCCAGTGAAACCTTTGCCGGTCAGATCATCCACCTTTGCTATTGGATCAGACCAGCTTGTCCAGCTTGTGGCGTCGGGGTTAGGTTGAGGATTCAATTCATCAAGGTGCCTCAAGCTATGGAAACAGGAGATAGGCTCCTGAGCTAGGGGGCACATGGCTCGGTAATCATCCACTTGCTAGTGGATACTTGGAGGCATGACCTGGATTAAGTGGAGTTTGGATCTTTGGAAAGAAGGCTGTGTAGACTGTGTTTAACTGCCTCATCAGACTCATGCAATCCACGAAACCTGAGTGTCTGTGACCTGGAGTCCAAATCCACTCTGTTCCTGTGTCCAGATAGAATAAGACTGTCTACAACCAGGATGTTCTTTTTCCACTTCTCCCATTACCCTTCTTCCTTACATTTAACTCTTGTTTACGATAATAGTTCCTTACTGTCTCAGAATCCTCTCCTGTCCATTATTGTGCTAAACTGTTGAGTGCTTGGGTGCGGTTTCATGTTGTGTAGCCTACGTATATTGGCAAGTTGGAACATGATCATGTATGTGAGTCTAAGAATTGTATGTATTTTAGTTTTATTACGTTCTTCTTGTTTATACTTTTTTGAACATAATGTCTTTTTCATTATTCTTTTTCATTCATCTATTCAAATCAGCCTCTCACTGAGCAGTTAAGCGCTGCGAAAAATACAAAAACAACATAAACATGAACACATAAACACCCTTAACTTCCACCGAACACTGGTGTGCACCCACAAATGGAGAACTAATAGCGCAGTAGCTCAGTTGCGCAATCAAGATGCCACCTCCACGAATGGCCCACTTGCCCTGTCTGCACTCTCCTGCAGGAGAGTGAACACTGGCGTGTTCAATCAGTCACTCACTGCAGCTGTAAAGATGAGGGGTGAGGGAGACAGGAGAGGACATGCACCTGCCTCAAACATTGTAAACAGCCATATAGGGAGAGAGAGGGTGTCTGGAAAGGGGGAATCAGATGGTTCCTGATCCACCCATGGTACATGCATGTCTGATGTGTCCTCAGTTTGGTCTCTTATGGTATATAATAATAATGACATACTGTACATAACACAACTGATCAAACTGCCTTTGCACAGATCAATATAATGTCCTCTGTGAAAGAGAGAGAGAGAGATGGAGACATAGAGAGACAGAGAGAGAGAGAGTCAGAGAGAGAGGGGAGGATTAAAAGAAAGTCTATCAGTCTACTGCATAAGCGTACCGTTAGGTTCCCAGGTGGGGGGGTCCTATTTGGACCGGCCCAGCCCACAACAGCCTAGTCCAGTATGATTCGCCGGCGCCGCCAGGCTCCGGCCGAAAAATCGCGGTTCGGGTCGGTTCGGATCGGCCGAAAATTCGGTTTGGTTTGGGTTTCTGTGTGCATTTCCAGGTCGGTTCTGGTGTGTAACAATGAGTTATACCACACAGCGCAGCATGTACATACGTGCACACTACACACATGCACTACACTAGTGATGCACGTGTAGGGTTTTGATGGACACATTTACATTTTCTGGCCCAACTCAAACTTCCCCAACACAGCATCAATTTTCACAGCCCAGCCCAGCCAGCCCAGCCATTAAATACATGTCAAATACGTCTTTGAATGTGGATTTTTAAGCCAATTTCAACTGTGCAAAAACAGAATGGAGGAGAAACTTCAGCACTGATTTAGAGCACATAGCCGAACAGTGCAGTGCAACAGAGCCATACAAAATATCATTAGAACATTTAAAAGCAATGAACCGTTAATTACATGACGGCATGATGAGTGAC
This sequence comes from Nannobrachium achirus, assembly GCF_963921795.1. Lineage (NCBI taxonomy): Eukaryota > Metazoa > Chordata > Actinopteri > Myctophiformes > Myctophidae > Nannobrachium > Nannobrachium achirus. Next base: position 41,668,241 of record NC_137826.1, on the reverse strand, counting down.
GACATGCATGCTTGTTTTAATTGATAACACTCCTGTATATGATTGTACACACGGAGCACAACTACTACTGTATCACAGAGAGATGAGACAAAATAAACAACTATAAAGAGAAAGAGACGGTCGAAACACCAAAGCAACAGCTCTATGCCTCTCAACATAATTATTTTCTACAATCTATGCTCTTATCAGTTATCACAAGGCACAACAAGAAGCCAACTAGCAGAAGGTAATTATAACCAGCTCCTTACCTAATCTGCTGCGGATGTGCAAAGTTTAACAAACTTTCAAAGGGTGTACGTTGTTTAAGTCAAAGGAGCATTGTTTTCATATCATAATATGAACTTTAGTTTAGTCAAAAGCTTGTACAATCCACACTGGTCCACACGTGAGTTATTCTGTTTACATTGGGCTACTAACAAGCAGAAGCACTTCACTTCCTCTCTAGATTTCAAAATAAGAGGCTACTCCCGTTGGGAACTGGTTTTATTTTTAAGTCTACTTACAGGAACTTGGGAAGTAATGGACTTAATTAGAATTACATGACACGACCAGTTTCGAGTGGGTTTCGAGCATAGGGAAGCCTACGGGCTGACCGCAGCCTCTTCTAGCGTCCGCGTGGTCCTAGTGCCGGCCCCATTTGAGGCTTTTTTCCTCTCCTTTTTGGATTTCAGCGTCGCAAGCCCAACTGGTGGTCCGCAGCCCACGGGGGACAAAACGTACGGGACCCCCCCGTCTCCTACGCCGCTGGTCTACTGATGTACTAGATAATGAAACATAATGATGATACATGAGTCTGGTACAACCACAGCTCAACTGCAAGCCCACATGGAAGTATGTGTGTATCTGAGGCCTGTCTACATTTATCTTATTGTTTTTATTATTATTATCATCAGGAAAGCCATTGCATTCAAGCATACTGTACCAGTGCATCATTCTTCACAAAACAATATACAATACAGTATTTCACATTGCCTCTCTAGTGAGACAGCAACCATGGCTGCATTTCCACACTGTTGGTATGGCATGCCAAATGGCGGAGGCAGCTTCAAACATAGCATTAATTTGATCTCACACTGACATCTCTCCTCCTGGTCAACGTTGACGTTTCCTCAATTCTGCTTTGGAGGCCCCAGATTTGAATTCCCAGATCTTGAATTCTGTAAATAATGGGCAAAAGCAACAGTTTAAGACTAAGTTTACTGAAGAAATTAAGTCATTTTTTAATTACGTCATTATTTAACGTTCCCTCTTACAAAATATAATAATATGTTTTTGATGAATGTATCCAGTTGGTTCCCAAGACTTTGTGCCAAGTATGTCTGTTATTTCTTTGTATTGTCAACCTGTTGCTTTGGCCTCTTTTTCTTTGAAGGCATTGAACCCTCTGTGACGTGCAAACACCTGACTCCCAAAGTTAGCAGAAATGCACTTTGGTGGCCTTTTGAACCCTCTCTTTTATTTAGTGCATGCCGATACCGGTCAGGAGCGATAAATGTAACTTATTGTGCAAGTTGAAACTCTGTCTAAATTGAAGGTAGAATCCATAATTTCGACCGGAGGGTTAGCGACTCACTTCACGGAGGTTAAGGTTAGGGTGAGGGTTAGAGTCGGGTGTCGAATAGATGACATGTAGTAACTAGGGATGTCACCGAATAATCGATTTTTGAATAATCGATCGATTAATCAATAATCGATTTTAATATTTCATAATCGAAAATCGAAAAAAAATATTAATATTTCTTTCATTTTTTTTTTTTTTTTTAATACTATTTTTTTGGCTTAGTTAGTTAGTTTCAACGAAAATATAGGCTAATAATAGTATTAATGATAATAGTAAATGTCCATTGATTTATTATTCACACTAGCTCTGGTCCATCGCTTTCACCTCCCGCATTGCTCCCGGTGAAGCTCTGACAGACCCGTCGGGAAACGCATGGACTCGAGATTGTCGGCCCCGCCAAGCGCTCAATACTAGTGAAAATAAACAAAACCGTTTCACTACTCACCAAACCAAAGGTAGTTTTGCGTTGTTGAAAGTCTATTCTCCGCGGTGGTAAACCCCTCAGCACCCCACCTACTCTGTAAAATACATTATTTTTGTCAAGAAAAAAAACGCACCCACCTCGAGCCACCTAGCGGCCACCACAGATACAATGGTTCACAACCCGGAAATAAGCGGCGGTCGAGTTGGATGCACTTTATTTCATGACAAAAATAATGTATTTTACAGAGTAGGTGGGGTGCTGAGGGGTTCACCACCGCGGAGAATAGACTTTCAACAGCGCAAAACAACATTTGGTTTGGTGAGTAGTGAAACGGTTTTGTTTATTTTCACTAGTATTGAGCGCTCGGCGGGGCCGACAATCTCGAGTCCATGCGTTTCCCGACGGGTCTGTCAGAGCTTCACCGGGAGCAATGCGGGAGGTGAAAGCGATGGACCAGAGCTATATTCACACCAGCACCAACTGTAAACTGTGTAGAGTGAAGGAGCACATAGGCCAGTCATATGATGTCGATTATGGACTGGGAATCGGCAAAATTGTTATAAATGTAATTCCACTTCCAAGGCACTCTAAAAGGTCCCTAGAAACACCTCCCTTAGGGTTCGCACTGTACTCGATGGAGAAAGTGGTTTTCTGGGCCACGCCCACCTGGAGCGTGGGAAAATTCGTAACTTTGCCCAGGAAGGGAGTAGAAAGGCAAATGAGGGCACCAAAATGTGTGCAATCGTCGCATTAGTGGGGGTAGAGCACATAATTGAGTCGATATCTCGAAAGATAATTAAATTAATTGGGCCACGCCCATCTGGAGCGTGGGAAAATTGTGAAATATCAGTAAGATGTTACAAAAGTAATGCAATTTTTGTTTCGTAGTGATCGTTGAACATTCTTGTAACTTTCTTTTTAGCTTCTAGTCATGATGGACAATCGCTGTTGTATCTGTCACAGGGAGAAACCTGAGGCGTTGAAAATCCTCTCGGCCAATGGACTCCAAACCATGGTAAATGCTGCCGTGGAAGGGTCCAACACCTTGCCGCCAGAGATACATGCTGGAGTGGGTTACCACAACAGCTGTCGGAGCAAGAAAATACGAGAGTTGAAGAAGAAATCTGAGGAGGTGAAACCACGGACTAGCCATAGACACGAGTTTCACATACGACTGGACTGTCTATACTGTGAGAGGACCTTGAAAATGTTTAACGAAGCCGATCAAGGTCTATCTGATCGAGAGAAGGTGGGTTGCTCATGACTGTGGGTTGCTCGTGACTGTGGGATTTGGGTTACTCATGCAATGGAACAACATTTTAATTAATAATAATAATAATAATAATAGCTTGGATTTATATAGCGCTTTTCTAAATACCCAAAGCGCTGAACAACAAAGGAAAACAAACTTTATTAGAATAAAAACAGTAAATTCAGTAAATTCAACAATTAAAAAGATAAAAATCAGTCGGGGACTCTGGGCATAGATTCCAGACCTCAGCTGGGGTAGGCTATCCTGAAGAGGTGGGTTTTGAGTGAGGTTTTGAAGGAGGGGAGGGAGGGAGCGCTTCTAAGGTGGTTGGGGAGAGCGTTCCAGAGGGTGGGGGCAGAGACAGAGAAGGCCCTGTCCCCCCAGGTGCGGTACTTGGCCTTGCGGACCTCCAGGAGGTTGGCTTCACTGGACCTGAGGGATCGGGTTGGGACGTAGGGATGAATAAGGTCAGATAGGTAGGAGGGAGCCAGGTTATTGAGTGCCTTGAAGGTGGTTAGTAGGATTTTGTAGTGGATGCGTTGTATGACAGGGAGCCAGTGTAGGTCGTGGAGGACAGGAGTGATGTGGTCTCTGGAGCGGGTACTGGTGAGAAGGCGGGCGGCAGAGTTTTGGACATACTGTAGTTTGCTGAGGATTTTGGCGGTGGTGCCGTTGAGGATGCTGTTGCAGTAATCTATCCGGGATGTGACAAATGCGTGGATGAGTGTTTCGGCAGCTGTGAATGTGAGTGAAGGGCGGAGGCGTGCAATGTTCCTGAGGTGAAAGAAGGCAGTTTTGGTGATCTGGTTTATGTGGGGGCGGAATGAGAGGGTGGAATCAAATATGACACCAAGGTTGCGGATGTGAGTGGAGGTGGTTACAGTGGAGCCGTCAATACTGAGAGTGAAATTCCTCTCTTTCTTTCAGCGTGTTGATTGGGTTCATCCGAGGTATAAAGATCTTGCCAGCAAAGTTGAAACTGACGGCCCCAATTCCTTTGAGGAGACACTACATTGGAAAATTACAGGTGAGAAATAATCAATTTTATTTTTCTCTGCCCAGTGCTTTGGTTAACAGTTACCATTTTTTACTTTGGGTAACACTATTTTGTCCTTTCAGAAAGACTCGAGAAGAATCCAGACGACACTTGGGCTCTAGAAGTGCTTGGAAGGATCTCTAGTGTGTCACTGAGAGCTGCTGATGCAATATACGACAAAGGATGTGCCGCCAGATTCAGCACTGGAAGGAAAAAGTAAGTACTGCAAAAATCATGCTGTTCAAATCTAAGAAACTAAGTAGATTACCCATACAAACGGCGTCTAATGATTTGATCCTGGAATATATTTTTCAGGCCAGGAGAGTCTACCCACAATGTGGGAGCGCCAAAAGACATTGTGCGGCGACTGATCTTTGATGAGACTTTTGCGGACATGCAAGAGGAGAACAAAGATGATGGTGGCATGCGGATTTCTGAGATCTACGAAAGGATGGAGCAGAGAGTCCGTGGGACTGAACATGACCCCTTCAGTATCCGGAGCATCTGCAGAATCCTTGAGGAGGATGACTACAAAGAAATCGTTACTGTTGTCCGGCGCTTCGCTCTGTTTCAGGAGTCAACTCAAGAGATATTGAGGAAGCATGTCGAGGAGTTGAAGGGTGCCAACGTAGAAAACCAGGCGGCAGCGACAATCGTCAAAGCTGCGACTCTAATAAGAGGGCAGATCGCTGATCTGAGTCTGTGAACGTGGCTCCTGAGTCTGTGAACGTTCACAAAGCTGTGGAAGTCGGCACTAAGATCCTGGAACGCATGAACGGCATCGCTGTTGATGGGCAGTTTAAATGGAAGAAGAAGGAGTGTGCCATACAGATGCCGTCAAAACCTCGCATCAGAGCCACGGCTGATGGAAAGAAGGAGACTCGATTCGACACAGAGCTGGCTCTTCAGAGACTCATGATCAACAAAGAGTCTGCTCTGGAAGCCTTCAACTATGAAATGGCCGACTATCCGCCTGCTCTTTTCAACGCCGATGGCCTGATGAGACCGAGTGGGAAGAACAAGTTCTCGAACTACCTCTGTGACACCTGGGGCAAGGGTTCAATTGTCGAAGAAGCCACCCTCACTAACCCCAACCCCGTGATCGTCTACGACGGAGGGATGTTAATCCAGAACCTCACCAGCCTTTGGACACGGGGAAAGACGCTGGGTGGCATTGCAAATGAGTACGTCTCTCACCTCACCCGACAAACTAGAGACTCTCAGGAAATCATCGTCGTGTTCGACGGGTACGAAGAGGAGACACCGAAAGGATACATTCAGCGTCAGAGGAACCCCACTAAGACCCTTGATTTCGTAGTCCAAGACGGGACTGTACTTGATCTTGAAGCAACGGTGTTTCTGACAAACCCGAGCAACAAGCAGGGGTTCATCAACCTCCTGAGTGATAAGATCAATGCAAAGCCCAGGCTAACTGCTAAGAAGTGCACTGGTGACGCAGACAGGCCTATCGTCGAGACCGCATTGGAGACACTCAAACTCCACAAACCCGTACTCCTCAAAGCTGATGACACTGATGTGTTGGTGATGTGCCTGGCCGAGTCTCAAACCACGGGCCTGTACCTGAAAAGGGGAGGAAAACTGTACAATGTCGAGTCATTCCAATTCAAGATCGAGCCTTCGGTGGTCAGGCAGAACTTACTCGTACTCCATGGGTTCTTTGGGTGCGACTGCACCTCAGCATTCTTCTATCACCCATCCTACACCGCTCTGACGAAGAATTGGGACCATTTTTCCAGGGATCTGGCAGTCTTCAGGGATAAAAAAGCCACCATCCCCGATATACACGCGGCTGGTATAAGGCTGGTGGCCGCGATGTATGGCTGTGATACCGACCTGAACGGGGAAAGAGCGCAGATATTCATGGATCTCTGCAATGACAAGAAGAGGAAGAGAAAGGTAACCCTGGATCGTCTCCCTCCAACTGCTGATGCAGTGGGGCTGCACGCTCAAAGGTCCTACCTCCAAATCCAAGAGTGGAGTGGAAACTCCCTGAGGCCTGAGTCGTACGGGTGGAAAAAGGTTGACGGTATTCTGGAGCCCATACCGATGGGTCAGGAGCCTGCACCACCCTTCTTAATGGAGGTGAAGAAGTGTGGATGCACGTCAGGCTGCAGAAACCGGATCTGTAGATGTGTTGCTGATGGACTAGCCTGTACTGACAAGTGTAGCTGTGGGGAGACCTGTGAGAACCCCAAGAACTCTGAGAACAATGATGATGCAGATGATGAGGTGTTTGATGATGCACATAGTGAGAGCTCGGATGAAGAGCGTGACTGATGTGCGGACTGATACAATGATAGAGTGTAACTTACCTATTATATACTAATAAAACTCAATCTGTACTACAGGCTGTAAACTTGAATTTATTTAATTTATGAATGCAGCGAGTTTATTGCTCCAATACCCCCTACCCGTTTTCCTAATCTGGCCCTGTGAACATTCCCCGATTCTGAAACGAAAATTGCAAGATTTATGTTGCGCAACGTAAAAATCGGCCTAATTAGCCAATTAATTAATTAAATGGGCCAACTATCGATCACTAGAGGGTTCATGTATCCCATAAATAATCGACCAGCGACTGCTAGGGGTTTTTAAACCATTTGCTGCACTCATTTGTACTCGTAGGAAACATCTTACAGATATTTCACAATTTTCCCACGCTCCAGATGGGCATGGCCGAATTAATTCAATTAGCTTTCGTGATATCGACTCAATTATGTGCTCTACCCCCACTAATGTGACGATTGCACACATTTTGGTGCCCTCATTTGCCTTTCTACTCCATTCCTGTGGAAAGTTACGAATTTTCCCACGCTCCAGGTGGGCGTGGCCCAGAAAACCACTTTCTCCATCGAGTACAGTGCGAACCCTAAGGGAGGTGTTTCTAGGGACCTTTTAGAGTGCCTTGGAAGTGGAATTAGATTTATAACAATTTTGCCTCATCATATGACTGGCCTAACAGCAGAGTGGCAGCTGCCTGCTACACACTCCCCTCCCCCGTCTCAGACACAGGTGTGATTGATTCAGGCTTGATTGTTTGGTAGCCATCATCAAAGAAAAGGGAAAACAGCGCCCTCTGTATTGTAAGCATCACAGAATCTGTTCTTGAGAGATTAGGTGAACAGTACACTGACACACTAAAAAGAAAGATGAAGAGTAGTAGTTAGGCTACCAATTACCTGAAGAGCCATGTTGTACATGTAAATGTGCATTGAAATCCAGTTAAAAAAAACGAAAAACAGAAGAAAGAAAAACGTTTTTCTTTTTTTTATGAAAAAATATTAATAATTAATAATCGATTTTCGATTAATAATCGATTATTGCTATAGAATAATCGATTTTGATAAAGGTCCATTTCTGACATCCCTAGTAGTAACAGTGAGTCAGCGACACGCTCCCGAATTGGAGCTCTCAAATGAGTTCACACTGAGGAAAGAACTTGACCACTGTACTTGAATCACCATAACACATTCCCAATACAATTAGCAATGATATAATATGTACGGGTACAATAAAACAATAACAAAACATATAAGTTATGTGCGTGGTAATGCACAGAAAAACGAAATCAGGACACAGTCCTCGACTAGAGAGTCAAGGAATTTGTTGTCTTATCATTTAGTTGATATAATTAATGTGTTAATTTGTGTGTTTGCTGTATATAAAATCATGTAGAGACTAGCCTTTACAGGTTGGTGGTTGAGAACTAGTTCTATCTTAGCTTTTTCACAAAATATACAGAATGTTTTTTCATCAGCTCCAAATAGGTGTCTATTAGGGATGCGAATCTCGACCACTGAGGCGATACGATACGGACCTCGATACACTGCCAGCGATACGATATAATTGCGATACATTGAAATCCTGCCGATACGATACATCGCGATCCACCCCTGTTCCCGATACGATGCGATACGATTCACGATTCACCACGATTCAAGCCCAAATCCCAAAATTTACAAAACATAGCGACTAAAAATGTATGAAATTTAATTTCAAGGCAATTTATTGTTTCACTGTAGTACTAGGCTCTGTCTAACAACCCAACATAAGCCTATAGTATTCTGGGAGAACACAAAGCTGCTGGCTATTGTAGAATTGTTTCATAACTAATCATATAGAAGGCCTATGTCATTATTAGTACGCCTATATGTCTTCAACTGGGAGTCAGGGACCCCAATCCAGGGTTATTACAGGGGGCCTGCCAAATATTTGTGTGATACAGTAGGCTATAATGCCTAGCCTACAGCGAGGGTCCCTGCTTGATCTCTGTCTGAGCTAAGGGGTCCTTGACCTGAAAAACAATAAAGTCCCTCCCTGGTTTGTATTATTATATTATATTATATTATATTATATTATATTATATTTAATCCAGGTTTATGCAATTTTTATAGCCAAAATGTTTTAAAACAGACCTACAAGCTCACAGCGCGTCGCATCCACGACGCATTGTGAGCTTGTAGGTCTGCTATTTTAGGTGCGACACCCTTGTACTGCGATGTATAAATTAGGCTTCTTTCCCATGCAGAGCAGAACTAGCAGCAGAGAAAGTGAGAGAGTTGCTTGCATCAACAGGAAAGTTGTAGAACAGTGACAAATACTTTGTTTTAAACGCAAGCAGTAGTCCTACAACACCCAGCTGTTGTTGTTGTGTGTGTGCAGTTAATATAGCGCAGAAGATGATCTCAATCAATTGTCCGTCGGAGATTCGCTAAGAAACGGCTGTTGATTACATATCACTCGATCAGCCTGTGCTACTCTGTGACAACAATCAGCGCAGCGGACTTGGATGTTATAATATAAAGCCTAAGTAGGCTACTGTACAACTAATCTTGCATCTTTTTAACCCGTGGGGCTGCTAGTTCGTCTGTTGATTCACTCGCATTTCGCTGCACTGTCTGTCTCCCTGGTTGCCTGCATGCAGAGTGCAGATGTTGTCCGTCTGTCCGAGTCGCAGCTCGCGTTAAAGACTGGCTTTTGGGGAGGGGGTTGAACGGCTGATGATGGTGCATTCATGGCGCCTCGGAAACACAGGATAGAATGAAATACTATTATGGAAGAACCGATACAATCGCGGAATTTACCGATCCAGACACTCACGGTACGATCCATCACGATTTCGGCCGTTTATTGTACCGGTACACACTGAATGTACCGATTCAACCGTATCGCGGACGTTTGTATCGCGATTACGATCCGTACCGGTATATCTTCGCATCCCTAGTGTCTATGTGACCTTATTTACATGTAACAATTACAAATGTAACAATACATGCACTGTTGTTACATTTACTGATTAACTCTTATACCGCTACGGACGTTCCCGTTCGCCCCAATTCTTTGGGTCGCGCCGCGCCAATACGGCCGTTCGTTCGTTTACCTTGTTGATGTCCGTAAGCTGATGAGGGGTCGCGCCGCCGTGTACTGTAATCACATCGCCCGCAGTGATGGTCTTAAAAATCCATTATGCGTTAACATCAACGGAGACCAATTCTCTTCCGTGTTGATTTTCTCTGGCCCTGAGGCTCTGTGGCCAGAGACTGCTCTCAATGTATGGCAAGCCATACCGGCCGAATTCACATTAATTCTTGCATGACGCCGCCCTCTGCTGCCTGGTCTGCGAAAGTGCATTGTTGCACAATAAAAATAATAATAATAATAAATAAATAAATGTCTATCTATCTATTATAACATCGCAAAGGTAAGCCGCTTTTTGATGGCACCAGACCCAATAAATAAATAAATAATCTGGCAGTAGTAGAGTTAATACTGATGGCTCACTTTATTACAAATTATGGATGTCCTAGTGAGGTGGTTTTCAACCTTCTTCATTTCAAGGTCCATTATTTATTCGGTATTTGAGCCACGGACCATCATTTGTATGTATAGGATTGATATACAAATGGTGTTTGTTATTTTGTTTTCGTTGCATAAGATTCTGTCCACAATTCCATGCTGTATTGCTGTAGTAGTGCCATAGGAGGGATAAAAGGTAAACGTTGACAAAATAACCCATTTTCTACATTCTCTAAATGTGCAGACTTATTTTAAATTAAGTAATGCAGATGTTTAACAATATACTCTTGAGACCGTAAAATGAAACCAAATGGACCCTTGGGTCCATTTGGTTTCATTTGACACTCTCAAGAGTTAATGATCCATAAGGGTCCATTTGGTTACCAACTCTCCATCATTTGTCACAAAAATCAATCAAAAAAAAAAAGAACTTTAAAACTCTCCATCATTTAGCTGGCTGACCACCTGGAACCCCCTCAAGGACCACTAGTGGAAAACCACTGTCCTAGTGTCCTTCGGTGATTTTGTATTGCACTTCCTGAGCATTATTACGTCATTTTTGAATTGCTGGCCCTTGATTTGTGGTTGACCGCTACAGCATGTTTAATAAATACCATTTTGACATAAAATGGGGATCTCAAAATCCTCGCAGAAAGGTCAACACGCTACATCATTTTCAAATAGCTCAGTCACTGATCTTATACCTTGATTATACCAGGTGTGAAAAATCATCCTGCATTCTTGGAGGGAAGTCGTTATTATCTATTAATGGGAGTTAACGGTTGAATTATTATTTCTTCCCATGCACTATACCAGATATCTCTCCAAACACGCAAAGTCTTCTTTAGAACTGGGTTATGTTTTATATCTGGAGGCATTTATACGTATTTAAAAATCCTACACAAAACAAAAATAGCGCATTGATTGAGCGAAGCATCGATTAATATTCACCCGCGCTGTTTCCATTTCAGATTGGTTCCAATCATGAATTGCATGAGCATGACAGACCCAATTATACAGCAATAGGCCTACATTTGGGTGTTAATTTATTTTCACTCTGGGCTTTTTCTGATGCCAAGTGAAATGAGCAAAACGTTTATTTCGTTGATTATTTTCTTTGGTATGTATAATGGAATAATCTGAACCTTCGTTTTGATGTCAGAGTCAGTGGAATGAGCTTCTAGTACACACGCAGTGATGATTTCACGGTTTAACATCAATGCTGAACAGTGGCAGAGTAATATGTTGTGATTAGGCCGTTCCTTTTCAAATCTTGCAGTTGAGAACAGCTAGGTTTGCCTGTCATGCTCATTTGAACATGGCTGGAGAGCCTATTTCAACCAATCTGAGTGCTTTGTCACAACTACCTGTTGTATGTAGTATAATCATGATCTTACCAGTTACAGAGTAACATGTAAATGAACATATAGTAAGACAACAATTGTGCAGTGAGTGTATACAGGCACTGCCTTGTCGCTGAATACACTCGTATTAATATTTGAATACGCCCTCTGATGTATCATTCTAATCTACACTGTTGAACAGAGCGACTGACAGTGCTGTCAGTCAGTCAGTCAGTCATACTGTGGAAGAGAGAGCGACACAATGGAAGAGAGAGTTTGTTTGTTGTACGTACAGTAGCTGTTTTGAGGTCTTCCAGGTACTACGATGTTGCCCTGGAAGGCTGTAGGCCAGGGACATAAAAAGGACAATGCAGTGGATCCACTGAGGAAAAAGGACAATGCACTGAGGAAGTTCAGTGAAACTGTTGACTTGCCACTTGCCTGTAGTTCAGCGAGAATTGCTTCCTCCAATACAGGCGTACAATAGACAACACTTTTGCCAAACCTTAGGGTGATCATGGTGCACTAATTAATGAATGACAGGCCAACGGCCCAAGGTTTATGTTGGGCAAATGTCTTCCAGAATTTAGGAAGGAAATCTTTGGCATAAAGACCTACCGGTAAACATGTATTACTGATTACACTGAAGTAGTACAATGAAGTGCTAATACAAAAGAACAGCATCTATGCCAAAAACACATTTTATGCAGTAAAAATAGCTAAAATGCAGTGTTTTTGAGTGGTGCTTAGCAGCTCTGATACGTGACTTTGTGATGTCCATGTCCATTATCACAGTGTTTTTACATTGTATCAAATACTGATGTTGTATGTCCCTTTTCTAATTGGACAATATAATGATGAGCGCATAGGACTATTACATCATCATCATCATACTGTACTTAGGAACAGTATTTTCTAGTGTGACACAGGTGTGATTTTATATATATTATATACTGCATTTAATAAATACATTATCATACATTTTCTTACTTGTATCATAATGTACAAGTAACACACCCTAAGCAGGCATTGACACTAAGGCTTGCCCACCTGCCCCTGGCAGGTAAATAAAACGTCAGGGCAGGTGAAGTTGGCTTTCAGCTTGCCCGACAGGGCAAGTGCTCATTTGAGAGGGGACACAAATGTCTATAAACACAACACGAGATATCTGTCTAAACACCTGAAAGTGGCTAGTGCGCTGTGTCTTCTGGTCTGTGGAATGTAAAATAAGAGCACTATTTACCTATGATGTGCTGTTTTTTACATTTAAAAATATAAAATAACCAGTGTGAAACCATAGACATTCAATCATAGTTAAAGTATTTGGTATTTGGATTTGGAGGTATTGATGTATGACATTTTATCGCACAGCCCCAGAAAGTGAAGAAATAAGTGTTAAATTGAGCGGTAATTAAAATCGTACCTATCATTTTATAATGGACGATTTACTTTTCGGGCAAGTGGGCATTACCTTCGGGCAAGTAGAACATGACCTGTACTTGCCCAATGGGCAAGTGCATCTGAGACCTTAGTGTCAACCCCTGCTAAGGGAGAGAATCGACAGCCAGCTCACCGCTGAAACAACAGAACTTTACCCGTCTGTAAAAAGTGCCCTCTCCAGACCATGAATGCAGTTTTCACTATGGTGAAAGAAAGTGCCCTCTTTCCATGCCATACCTGAAGGCAGCATTCAAGAGAATTGCCTTCTCTGTGTAGAAATCCATTCCTTATCTCCAGTATTGACTTCATAATGCTTAGTTACGTATGTTATCTTCATTATTTATTTATTTGTTTATTTATATATGTGTATCTCCTCAAAACTTTGGCGCGCTTCATCTCTTAAACGCTTACACCTTTCAACACCATTCAAATTTTTATGTGTTCAGCTTACTGAGGACAAGTGTGCTTGTATTTTTGGTTTTGAAATGTTTTGTAGTATAAATATAAAAAAATAAAAATGTTTAACTTTAAGCACCCAATGCATTTCCAATGGGTTTAGTGAGTGGAGAGAAGGATAATAGACCCATGTTTATGTTAAGGCGCTGTGGCTGCAGTGTTCACACTTCAGATATGCTATCTATATCATTGCGTTCACACAGGTCTGCTCTCTGATTTGATCCAAATGTCTAAGCTGTGTGATGTATAAAACTATAGTTATAGTTAAAACTATAAATAAATGTCCCTCTCCACTCTACTGATTACACAGCTGTGATCAAGAATCAAGTCCGGGCGATGGGATGTAAATCCCATAGCCATATATCCTAGAGCCCGCAGGGACAGTCAGCCATATTAGTGGTTGTTGTTGGTTGTCAGGGAGATATCAAAACCAATGCATTTCCAAGTCAGATCCACAAACACAATAAAAGCCATGCTCCACTCCTCAGTCTGGAGTGGCCACATAGAAGAACGCCTTGGTTATAGACATAGTGGAGGACATATGTGATCTGGGATTGTTAGCCTACAGTATATGCACTCAATATACTCCACTACAGTTGGAGTCCATTTGACAGTTGCTGGTTCCCAAACACAGAATCAAAAATGTAGATCTAGACACATAGAATATGTACAGTACAGTAAGGTTCAGTAGAGTACAGTAAAAGAACAGTAAGGTTCAGTAGAGTACAGTAAAGTACAGTAAGGTACAGAAAGGTACAGTACAGAAAGGTACAGTAGAGTACAGTACAGTAAGGTACAGTAAAGTACAATACAGTACAGTAAGGTACAGTAGAGTACAGTAAAGTACAGTAAAGTAGAATAAAGTACAGTAAGGTACAGTGGAGTACAGTAAAGTACAGTAGAGTACAGTAAAGTACAGTATAGTAAGGTACAGTAGAGTACAGTACAGTAAGGTACAGTACGGTACAGTAGAGTACAGTATAGTATAGTACAGTAAGGTACAGTACAGTACAGTAAGGTACAGTAGAGTACAGTACAGTAAGGTACAGTAGAGTACAGTAAGGTACAGTAAGTTACAGTAGAATACAGTAAAGTACAGTACAGTAGAGTACAGTAAAGTACAGTAAGTTACAGTACAGTACAGTACAGTACAGTACAGTACAGTAAGGTGCAGTACAGTATAGTAAGGTACAGTACAATACTGTAAGGTACTGTACCTTACAGTACCTTAAAGTATCCTATTTGTTGGGTTGGAACCGAGCCCACACTGTTTCGAAGGAACAGTATTTCTAGTTCAGTATGGTATCCGAAAATAGCCGACCTCCAAGCTCACAACGTGTTGCAGCGCGACGCGTTGTGAGCTTGAAGGTCTGCTATTTTTGATGTTTTCACCAAAAGGCCCTTTTAGAAATTTCAGCTAAGTTTTACCGCAAATCCTGGAAATTTCAGCACCTGCCTCTCTAACATTCTCTGCACGTCCCTACGGTGGAATGGACATTCTATACATTGCAATGCTGTGCTTCATGTGTCAAACATGGAAGAGTAAGTGTTCAATCTGATGGGCCTCTAGCTGTGATGCTTTTGTTCTGTATGAAGATGTGTCACTGTTAACTCTCCTACTGCCAGATTATTTATTTATTTATTGGGTCTGGTGCCATCAAAAAGCGGCTTACCTTTGCGACGTTATAGTAGAAAGATAGACATTTATTTATTTATTTTTTATTTTTATTTTTTATTGTGCAATAGTGCACTTTGGTCTGCCAGGCAGCAGAGGGCGGCGTCATGCGAGAATGAATGTGAATTTGCCTGTTATGTGTTGAAGAAGAAGAAGACCAGTCACTGGCTACAGAGCTCCGGGGCCAGAGGAAATCAACAAGGAAGTGAAATTGTCTCCGTTGAAAATTCCAGAATAAAACATATTAATCCTTAATCAGCCTTTTATCACGTCTGTACATACCTGGTATGATGGATTTTTATCATAGTCCTTCCAGTTTTGACTTCTCCTGGACTCCTCACATCTCTCTCCCACAGCCAAAACGGCGGTCAATTGTGGTTCTCCCAAAGCGCTAATTTTCACCGCTGCAAAGTTACTTTTTTCTTCATAAATCTGCTATTTATAGTTCCAAGACAGCCAGTAATCCATTGTTTTATCGCGGGTTGAGGGAAATGGCCGTTGTTGACATGATCCCAATAGTACTCACAGAAGAAGAATGAAGTCTCGCGTCTCGCGTGATTACCGCGTTTCCTTTAGCTTTTTCTTTAGCGCAAAAGAAAGCTTTCTCCTGGAGTTATTACAGCCAGTATGTACACAACAAGGCATCGTGGTATATATATAAAAAATAAGAAAGCAGAAGAATATAATCTAGTTAGTCTATTGATCGCTAGAATCTAGTAATATGACTGAGAAGGATTCATAACAAAGCATTTTAACGGACTTCCTGTAGTCATAAGGTAATTCTATTACCTTTATCTATTTTATTTTTTCCTCAATACATTTCTTCGATTTTATTTATTATTTATTTATGGAATTACTTATAAAATAACTTTGACGTGTATTATTATTTGTAAACAATGTAGGCTACAATATAATCACAAAATAATCGTATTTTCCTCAAGACATTCTGCAATGCCTCACCAAATAAACGTTAGGTAAAAAGTACCTCATGAAAGACACGTTTCTGTGGTCATGAGGTAATTTTTACCTAAAGTTTATTTGGTGAGGCATTGCAGAATGTCTTGAGGAAAATACGATTATTTTGTGATTATATTGTAGCCTACATTGTTTACAAATAATAATACACGTCAAAGTTATTTTATAAGTAATTCCATAAATAAATAATAAATAAAATCGAAGAAATGTATTGAGGAAAAAATAAAATAGATAAAGGTAATAGAATTA
Source organism: Nannobrachium achirus (assembly GCF_963921795.1). Classification (NCBI taxonomy): domain Eukaryota; kingdom Metazoa; phylum Chordata; class Actinopteri; order Myctophiformes; family Myctophidae; genus Nannobrachium; species Nannobrachium achirus. The sequence continues at coordinate 41,652,013 of NC_137826.1, read as the reverse complement.
CCTTATGACTACAGGAAGTCCGTTAAAATGCTTTGTTATGAATCCTTCTCAGTCATATTACTAGATTCTAGCGATCAATAGACTAACTAGATTATATTCTTCTGCTTTCTTATTTTTTATATATATACCACGATGCCTTGTTGTGTACATACTGGCTGTAATAACTCCAGGAGAAAGCTTTCTTTTGCGCTAAAGAAAAAGCTAAAGGAAACGCGGTAATCACGCGAGACGCGAGACTTCATTCTTCTTCTGTGAGTACTATTGGGATCATGTCAACAACGGCCATTTCCCTCAACCCGCGATAAAACAATGGATTACTGGCTGTCTTGGAACTATAAATAGCAGATTTATGAAGAAAAAAGTAACTTTGCAGCGGTGAAAATTAGCGCTTTGGGAGAACCACAATTGACCGCCGTTTTGGCTGTGGGAGAGAGATGTGAGGAGTCCAGGAGAAGTCAAAACTGGAAGGACTATGATAAAAATCCATCATACCAGGTATGTACAGACGTGATAAAAGGCTGATTAAGGATTAATATGTTTTATTCTGGAATTTTCCTTTAACGCATAATGGATTTTTTACACCATCACCGCGGAAAATGTGTTTACAGTACACGGCCGCGTGACCCCTCATCAGCTTACAGTCATCAGACGAACGAACGAACGAGCGCCGTATTGGCATCGAGGTTCTGTAAAAAATGGGGCGAACGTTAACGTTCAAAGCGTGGGGAGAGTTAATGGATTATGGTGGTATATCCATAGCAGTAAGCGCCACCAGCTCCTCCAGTACTGTTGGAGAAAACATGGCAGCAGGGCGATTATAATCTATCTGTTCCTTTGTATCTATGATTGCATCATAGATACATTGTTTCTAGCCATCTACCATATCGGTGAATAATTTCATCTCCAGCCGCAGTCGGACAAGAAAGTGTCGCACCTGAGCCCCTCGGAGCCGACATGCAATAGAAACCACCCATATAAAATGAATGTCTTCCGGTTATTTATTGTCCTTGTGTCATCTTCGGTGAGGAGGGGCTTTGAGGAGCTGCTTTATACAACCTCAGCCTCCTGTTGAGAGATGGTGAAGCTTAATTGCTCGTGGACATTCCCAGCAGGAATTGTTGAAGGAGGATCGACCCTTCCTGTTATGTCAGTTTTACCGCGAATCCTGGAAAGCCAAACGCTTTAGCTGTTGACAGCATGACTGGTATTAGAGCCAAATCCTCTGGGTTCAAATGTAACAATTGACTTGAAAAAGTCACGCAAATGCTGTTCATTTTTACACTCTCGGAGTCAAATGATCACTGTGGGCTCTAAATGTGTACAGTTGGAATTAATCCACAGGATGAGAGGGTTTTCCTCTTCGTGTGGAAGACTCGCATCGGAGGTCATTCCCCACCTCTGAAAATGGGCCAGGAAGTGCGTATTCTCTGTGCCAGCTGCAGACGTTCACAGCAGACAGACAGACAGACAGACACTCCCTCGCCTGTCTGTGGGAGCCAACAAACCTGGCATGCAAACACCACTGCACTCAGCACACAAACATCATCTATAGTCTACACAGTAAACTCCTGAGTGTTTCATTTAATTTCAGTATTGTAAGCGTTAGCACTGTCAGATCTTTTTCTCTTTCTCCCTTTGTACTTACAAATTATACAATCCTTTTAAACTACAATGGATATCTCTGTCTATTTCCCTTAGTGTTTACTGTGCTTTTTCTGTCTCTCTGCCCATAAATGGAGATCTATGCAGACACAGTGCCGGTTCCGGGAAACCCTGATGTCAGACATCAGAATCCGAACCTTTCGTGCTGGTTCCAGAAAATCGCGTATCGGATCGGGTCGAGGCCGGGCACTGCGCTACCTGCTGCGGCGGGGAACGCGCGTGCCGAATTTGAAATAGGGAATGAATGCCCCCACCCTTTAACACGTGGAACACAGTATCTCTGTAGCCATTAAACGAAACGGGTATTTCTTACATTGATGCGCCTACATATTATCATGCAAACACCAGTTAAAGTTACTTTCCATCCCTCATATACTGTGTGCACAGTGCACACATCCCATAACCCACACACTGCACATCATTTCGGAGCTCATATCTTTGAACGGGTAAGGGCTAGTAGTTATTGATTGATTGAAGACTTTATTAGAAGTTTGCATAGGAAAAGGTACAGTTTCATGACGGTACAGTTCACTGGTACAAGGTCTACTAAAAGGAGATCCATGAAAAGACTAAGCTTATTTCCACAGGAAACCATTTAAGTATCTCATATAAAAATACCTGTTGTCATAAGAGCCGTTTTGACCATATGTTTGCCTGTGTCCTTTTATGCCCATATAGGAACATCAGAATACGTAACCATGGCATTTTTTGTTGACTCATGTGGCGTACGTGATCTCAGAGCCTTTTATGATGTGATGTCACAATGAGTCAGCGATTGCGTCGATTTCCTCCGGAACAGCCTGATGTCAACAATCAGCCCCGCATAAGGAGATTCCGAACGTTTCCCGCCGGTTAGGGAAAACCGTGCGTCGGGTCGGGTCGAAGCCCGGCACTGCACTCCGTGCCGCAGCGGGGAACGCGCGTGCCGAATCTGAAGCCGGTGGGAAGAACGTTTCTCAAGATACGCGGATTACAGACAGACAGACACACACGCAGAGACTTCTCGCATTTATAGATAGATACTGGATTCTGATTGGCTTAAAACAGTGGTAAATCAGTCAACAACCTTGAGTTGGCTCATGGACCCCGCCCACTGAAACAATTAATGATTTTAACTAAAGATCCTTGCAAGTTACAACTGTGTTTTCTTTCATTTATATGGTAAAAGTGGTAGAAAAGCAATTTACCATTTCGTAAATGGTAAATGGTAACTTCGCCTAGTGCCACAACCCTGAAACAGTGGTAAATCAGCCAACAACCCACTCGCTCTCATGGTAAATGGCTTACATAATGTTGGAAGAGAACATTAGTGTTTCCCTATAGGCATGCAGCCACACTAATAACACATGTCCTCATGGGGCCCAATCAAATTGTTTTTGTTACGCTAATAAAACATGGTAAACATGCACATGCTCATGAGCACTCACAGCCACACACACACACACACACACACACACACACACACACACACACACACACACACACACACACACACACACACACACACACGCGCGTGCGCGCGCGCACTCACACGCACACACAAACACACGCACTCACTCACTCTCTCTCACACACACACACACACACACACACACACACACACACACACACACACACACACACACACACACACACACACACACACACACACACACACACACACACACACACAGGGCCTCTTTGACATGCAGACTCGCGTTTACGTAATAAAGAGACGGTTGAAATTGTACCAGAAATGCCACACCCCTCTATATTTAGCAGCAGTGAAGCCTTAGTGCTGTACTTACATATGACTAAGTGTGAGTATTTGCCTTAATAAATTAGGTCTGTTGATGGTTGAGTGCTTAAGAACAGCACATCCTGTCCAATGTCTCCCTCAGCTTAATCGTACTTGTTAAAAACCGAAGAGGGCAAGATTCTCTTTTTTTGGCTTTTAAGCTCCGTGGATTCACCCCAAAGAAATTCATCATCATCATCATCATCATCATGCTACTAATGCATTCCAGGTTAGAGTCCTTAAAGAACCTCAAAGAAGTTCCCCCAGAAGCTATACTGTAGCTGCTTTTTGCTCAGCTCACACTCTGGGACAGCCCTCTAAATTCCAACGCCTAATTTGTGCTTCATCTTTAGACGCGTAGAATCTGACGACAAATGACAAATTAATGAATTATCAACATTTTACTAATGTTTTTTGTTAGCCTCACATGGCCAGACTAATATGTGTGGAACCTGCATTTCCAAGGTATGGGTAAAAAAAAAAGAAAAAAACGCCCCATATTTGCATCACATACTGGGTCCTGATTGATGCCCCACACCTTCGGGGGCTGGGAAATCAAATCACAACCGAACTTGGCTAGACCAAATCTGCAGAGGGCTTACTTGATTTTACCCTTCCTTTAATGTCTTAATGTATGGTTGCTGTGACCCAACATTTGTTTAATGTATAGGACGGACCAATATAGGAGGGAGACAGGTTGAAGTGAAGGAGACGATTACCGGCTGAGAAGTAGAGAGAGAGAGAGAGAGACACATAGACCAAGAAGACATGAGAGAAGAGAGAGACTGAACGATAAATAGATAGAAGAAAGAGTGACAGAGAAAAAGCAAGTCCTCCTGTGTTCTTTGGTTGGATTTACACCAGAGCGAAAACTATGTGTACTGGGTCTGTCAAACACAGTGAATAAATGTTTAGCTATACAGGGATGATGACTTAAGTCTAATGGGACACTGCCAGGGACGTGCTGGCCATCGGGACAACTCCCGAACGGAACGTCCGGTTCATTCCCGGCTGGTCTAGGTCGGCCATTAGGAAAAAATAAAATGTCGGCCTTCGTTCCATTTTTGCCAACAAAGTAAATCGTCACTGTCGGGCAGAAACCTCGTATCTCCAAGTTTCAAATGTGTACATTTTTTCGCAAAGCAAAGCCCTGCTTCATCATACAAGGCCGTCGCACAAAAGTAGTGAAAACAGCAGATCTACAAGCACACAACGCCTCGCACCGCGAGGCGTTGTGTGCTTGTAGATCGGCTGTTTTCACTAGTTTAATAATTTTTTTTAATTGATAAATACAAAACAAACGGTTTTGGACATACAAGGTTTCCACCCGACAACGACGAAATATAACTCATGTAATTGGCCCACTGGCTTGTCACTTGTCATGATCTGAAATGGCAAATCTTTGAGTAGCAGCAGCGCTATGGAGAGAGATCTCTCTCTATAGCGCGGAATGAGGGCCTCTCCAACTCTTTTTCCCGGGCTGAATCAGGGGCCCAGCACGTCCCTGGACACTGCACAGTATAAAGTCAGGTGTGTTTTGTGGCTTTTGCCTTGCGATTAGCTGTATTGCCATGTATTTTATACAAATATCATGAGTGTTTTGAATTGGGGAAGCTGAAACCCATTATGTTGAAAAGGAATTGGCGTAGCAACTTTTCCTGTGGATGTTCTTAATGTATATTCTGGGCGCAGGATAGGAAGCCGCCTGTTTATTCACTTCAGTCCAGCTGGATGCAACACACCTAAAAAGCAGCGAGGAGTTTCATCATTAGTGAAGTTTAAAGGAATTTCAGACAAACAAAGAATGATTAGATCTCCAGGATAATGTGTTGGACGTCGTTCAGCGTTTAAATATAGATGTACTGAGATTTGGAACAGTCACCAGCAAGTACGAGTTTAGTGCATTTGTGTTGCTTGCCAGGGTGCAAAGTACTCCTCTTCAAAGATAAATGCTGGGTGTGGACGGACACTCCACTGTCCTGTGGTGTTCTATTTTACAGGCCTTTTTTGTTGTTGAATGTTTAATAATAAGTCATTTTTATGGTAAGGCCTGGAGGGTTGGCCTGTAGACGAGTGATGTCATACTGTAGATCAGTGGTTAGCTCGAGGCCCGAAAAAGACTAGTGAAAAAATGGCACACACACATATACATATACATATATATATATATATATATATATATATATATATATATGTATATGTATATGTATATATATATGTATATGTATATGTGTGTGTGTAGGAGATAAAGATAATGGGATTTTTAGCCGAGGTGTGACCCATAAATATTGGTCCGTGACAGGCTGGCCAAATCAAGTCCAAGGGTCTAGGAGTAATGTTCTTCCCATTGTGGTACCCTGTTTTCCACATGAGTAGATGTTTGGCTTCAACATGACAATGAGCATTTTTGATTTTGACAGCAAATTTAGATTTATTTTTAGTCATAAAATTCCATTCACTTTTAGTCATATTTCAGTCATCTAAAATGTTTTAGTTTTGGTCTAGTTTTAGTCGATTAAACACCATTAGATTAAATAGACTAAATCTACAGTTGATTTTGTAGACTAAAATGTAAGTTAGCGGGCCTTGATGGCCTCATAATGCCTAATTTTACACTTTTCATGGTTTCATGCTGAAAATAGAAGATCTACAAGCATACAAGTTTGTAGATCTGTGATTTTCGCAACACCTGAGCGTAACCAAGCATAACATGACTTGTCTTTTAGTTGAAGTGGATATCTTCTCCACTAGTCCCTCCCTAACATTTTAGTCTTTATTTGTTGACAAAATTGTCAATATATTTAGTCTTATAGTTTATTCGTCATAGCTTAGTTTTGATGTAGTTTTCGTCAATGAAAAAAGGTAGTCGACGACTACATCCATCATAGTTTTAGTTGACGAAATCAACACTGCAATGCAGGGGAGGAAAGTACTGGCAAGCTAGCATTGGAGGAGGATGGAGATGACTGGAAATGCCGCTGGAGGCCTCAGACCATTATTCCTCTTCAAAGAGTATGACTTTCAACGTTCTGGCTGTTCTCTCTCTCTCTCTGTGTGTGTGACACAGTCTCTAGAGATAACCACATAAAGTAGGCCGAAAAAACAGGCGGAGAATGTGCGCGTGCGTGGCCGTGTGTGTGTGTGCATATTATCTGTCTCACTCAGACATTTGGCAAGAGAAGACGGTTCAGCTTAAGGCCGGACAGAACCCTCAGAACTGCTATGAACCATCAACTGAGATATGCTTGATACCTTTTGGCCTTCGCTGTCTCACACACGTGCACGCACGCACACACTATATTCTAGGCATAGGTTTATACAATGTTTTATATATTGCTATACAGAAATGTTTATATCAGCCTGTGTATCAGTGTAAATGTTTAGGAAAGTAAGACTTGAAAGTGCGACATGGACAGTTGCAATGTGTGTTTTTTCTCTTTTTTTTTTTTACCCGGGGTAGTTGCTCATGTTTTTACAAGTGCTTGAGTGCGCGCACACACACACGCACGGTCATCTGAGCGAATGTGCAATTCCTACTGGAGCTGAGGAGAGGAGGGGGAGGAGCGTAAACAATATTTAATATTCTGGCCCCCTGGTTTACCACTTCTAACGGCACTGAGTCGGCTCAGGTGACCTTGAGCCACATGAGACACCGCCGAGCGAGCGGCAGCGAGCGAGTCGCCGTGTCGAGCGTTCAATACTTGGCCAAAACGGCGAGAGAAGCACTTCCTCATTGGACGTGGGTGGCCTCTGCTCAGCTCTGGTATGAAAAACTTCTCCACGTCATCTTATCTAGGGGTTCAACAGTGCATGTTTGTGCATGCGTAATTGTTTCCACGGGTGACGGGTGATATATATATATATAGTGAGATAATTCATAATCAAGTGTTTAACTGACTTTGAAGTTTACAAGGATATCGAACCCTTCTGCAATCTCCACATATATACAATTAGGCTACATCAGATATTCAGCTGAAATAGTTATCCATCTTTCCAAGATCCAATTTAACGTGACTTCTCTCGAGACCTAACGATAACCATGCATGTTCATTTTCCTTTGAACGTTTGCCCATGCACTATGCAGGCTGTGTATACAGTGTGTGTGTGTGTGTGTGTGTGTGTGTGTGTGTGTGTGTGTGTGTGTGTGTGTGTGTGTGTGTGTGTGTGTGTGTGTGTGTGTGTGTGTGTGTGTGTGTGTGTGTGTGTGTGTGTGTGTGTGTGTGTTTATATACAAATACAATATGTGTCTTTGCCTGTGTATATTAATGCATAGTGTACATTGGTTCTGCGTACACTGTGTGCTTGTGTCTGTGTTTATGTTTGCACGCAGTCTGTATGTTTATGTCAGTATAAAGTAAGTATGTGGAAAACACACAGCATGATTATATTTGTTTATGTCCATGCATGGTGTCTGAGCAATGAGCATGTCCTTGAACAAGTGCGTTTGTGTGTGAATACCTAAGATGAGTATGTAATAATGTCACCGCCTGTGGTCTATAGGGTGTTGTACGACTAAACAGCCGTAATACACAGACACACCTAGACAAACCCAAAGCGGTTTGACTCTGAACTGACTGACAGTGCCATTCATTCTTAGTGTGGGGCGGCAGTGGCACAGGGGTATAGTGGCCGTCTTATTCCCATCCAAAGGGTTCCCAGTTTGATTCCGGGCTGCCTGAGAGTTGGAGTGGAAGAGTCCTTGAGCAAGACTCTGAACCCCTAGTTGCTCCCGATGAGCAGGTTGGTGCCTTGTATGGTTTCCTCCACCATCAGGGTATGAGTGTGTGAACGGGTCAATGTAATGCACAATCTATGTAAAGCGCCTTGGATAAAGGTGCTATATAAATGCACCATAAGAGTCCCCAAATCTAGTCCAATAAAGTAACAATTAAATAGCTAGAAAAGCTGCCTTTAAAACATAAAACAATTGGACATTTCGACACAAGGGTGTCACTAGAGGAAAGACCATGGAACACTAGTAGGTTTTTTCTTTCAATCTGCCTGCTAGATTATGAGATAGTGTGCGTGTGTGTGTACTGTTTGCAAAGTTGACATTGCTGTCCTTTTCTGTAACCCCAAAACCCACCAAAAAGTCCATTAAGTTCTATGGACTCTTTCCTGTAACCTTTTCTGTAACCCCAAGTTCAATTTCCCAGAATTGCACCTTTCTAGTTGTATTGAGCTAATTCTAGGACAATACGACCTTAAACGGTTCCATAAAAACCTGCATGTTGCGCATCCCTTTTTTGGTTGAAAATGCATCCATTCATACTGTAATTTGTGTTGATTGTCAGTTGTTGAAAGGGTCATGAGACAAAGTATAAATTAGCCTTTAGACTTGCGATAGACTTTGCTTGTCAACACGGCTGAATTAATGATGCTGGATTTTACTTTCTCATCATTGGAATCCACAGTAGACCACAAATAGAATTAATCTTATAATCATAGACCTTAACCACATATGCACATCCCTATTCTGGGGCAAACGTTCAGTTCTGCAAGCTCACAATACTGTACGTCGCAACGTGAGGTGTTGTGAGCTTGTAGATCGTCTATTTTCTCTGAAGATATTTAGTGTAGAGCGAAAGCAGGAGTTTAATGGTTTAATGGTTAATACTTTGCTCAGCACTTTGACAATATGTTGTCTTATCTTTGACCATATTTTGAAGTACTGAGCCTATCGGCCTCATTAGAATTCCTTTAAAGGCAAGTCCTGTGTTATAAATGAGTCACTGTGACACTACACCATGTTCTTTGATGGACCGTGGTCTGTTTCTTTTATTAGTTTTGACATTCAAGTTTGTAAACGTTGTTACACTCTGAGCAGACAATTCTTCCTCCCAATTCTTATGGGAGAAGAATTGGATTGTAATAGTAGTACATGCATGGATGGATTAAACTTTTAGGACCGGCAGATAATATGCCTCCAGCTTTCAAATCGTGAGTGATGTTATACAAAAGGCTTTAAAACAGTAATACATTTCCGATGCGCAAAAATCATTCAGACTAGGAGGAAAGAAAGAACGTTATGACAAAGAGAAATAGAAACATAAAGAGAATGACGCCATAGCACTCACATTCTGTCCTTCAGGTTATTTTAAAGTCAGACGGGCAACATCATGGAGTTGTCATGTTGCCTCGTCTGACTTTATAATATACAAGGACGCACAGAACGTGAGTGAGTGCTGGCATCATTCTCATTCTCTGCACCAACACTGTCATATATTGTGACACGGTTTTTTTCTTCCTTTTTTTTCATTTGGCAAACACAGGACCCACTCATTTTGTCTGTAATAATATTTGATGTGTAAATACGTGTCAATGCTGGAGGATTGACATCCTAGCCAACATTCAACAGGTTCTCACCCCCAAGGTGTCAGACACCTGACGCCCTGTCAAGTACCCTACTGCGTCGGGTGGGGGGGGGGGGCGCTTTGGGTATGCCTACTGTTTCAAGTGGGGGACGCTTTGGGTAAGCCCAGTGGTCTAAGAAGAAGGATAAAAAGTCATTCCCGAAGTGGGATTCGAAACCGCTATGTACTGTAAGGTTTACCAGCCACCCGACGTTACCTATCACGCCACTATCCACGACGGCGGCGGCACTGCACGGAGGCGCCGACACGTTAGTTTTACTGAGGTTAAGGTTACACACACACACACAGTCACACACAGTCACACACACACACACACACACACACACACACACACACACACACACACACACACACACACACACACACACACACACACACACACACACACACACACAGAGAAGAACAAGGAGTTACATGGCAGGGGTCTGTGTGCGTGTTTGCTCGCGCACGCGCGCGTGTGTTGAGGTTGTATATCATTGTATTTCCTCAGCAGATTCTAGCTGCTGTGACTATAGCACCTGTCACTGTTTGTCAAGGTCTTGCCTTGTACAAAGACCACACACACACGCACGTTGCACGCACGCACGCACACAGACAAACAAACATACATAAAGTATACAACACATTAGATTAGAGTACAAACACTTCAACTTGAACCAAAGCTTACACAAGGCAAACGGCACACTTGCCTTGTCTCAAAAGCCATCATTGGCGTCATGGAGCGGCTGGAATGGGACACCGAGACAGAAGACACACACACACACAGCGATGATGTACTCAGCATTCTTTCTCGGCACAGTAAGAATGTCACCGTGTCTATTTCTGACTGCCTTGCAACTGACTCAAAACCAGAGAAATGCCAGAGCCTTTTAGTTTGTCCTTGAGAAAACATTTTATTCACAATCATATCCTCACAAAAAAAAATGTAGCGACATTTCTATTACTGCAAGTAGAGGTAGACGAATGGAGTTCTGCCAGGCCGAGCATCTCATTGTGTCCTTCTGGTCACTTCACTTTCAGAGAATGAGAGTATTTGCAAATAACACTTGGCATTAGGGCTGTCACAATTAGTACATAATCGTCTAATCGTCTCATTATTTGACATAATCGTGATTATTTTTCATAATCGTCATAATCGTTTCCATGTTGAAAAATCTTCATGTATTTTTTTAAAAGTAAAAAATAGTGGAAATAGCAGATCTACAAGCTCACAACGCATCGCATCGCGACGCGTTGTGAGCTTGTAGATCGGCTATTTCCACTATCAATGTTCCTTTTTAAGTATAAAGTTGTCAAATATGTCAGTAATTTCTTTGTATATTTAGGTTATGTGTCATATCTACCATGTGCAACTTTAAGCCTAAAAGCCAAACAGAAATGTAATTGTCAATGACAAAAACACAATTAAATCGTTAATCGCAATTATTTGAGTTACAATTAATCGTCAAGTAAAATGTCATAATCGTGACCGCCCTACTTGGCATTTGTTTTAACCCATTTAGACCCGAGGACCCGATTCTATAAATGTCTTCTAAATCCATTTTCTAAAACAGTTCTTCTGAAAAACCTATGTTTCTATATTAGTGGTTCTCAAACTTTTTTTTTAAATCAAGGACCCCCAGAATTATATGTAGGCTATTTGGCCGCGGATCCCCATCCCAAAATATTTTGTTCCAGGGACCCCCCAGAAGCAAAGATTTGAGTGAAAAATATTTGCTTTAAGAAATATATATTCAAAGATTTGCACAGATTTTCATGATTTCGTGATGGCTAAAATGTGAAGTGGATACAGGTAGAACAATAAAAGTCTGCACACCGATTTATGCTCCCAAACATTACGTTTACTTGTGGTAACGTTTCGAGCCTAACGGTCTGATGAAGAGCCGTCAGGCTCGAAACGCTACCACCAGTAAAAACGTAATGTTTGGGAGCATAAATCGGTGTGCAGACTTTTATTGTTCTACCTGTATGCACTGCTTTAGTCTAGCACCCAGCCAACTGTGGCTTTAGATGTGCGTGCCTTTTGGCTGCTTTGCGGTCACCTTGCTTATCTAAAATGTGGAGTGGCACAGACGTTTTCCAGCTTCTAAGCTTGATATGCCAGATGGATGGGGTCTATCTATAGGCCTACCCCCATCTACTGAACCTCACCCCTCTGATACACGTTAAAACGTTCAAATGGAATGCGTAACCAACAGAGGCTAAGTGTTATTTGCAAATACCGCTTTGACCCAGTTCTTTAACATACCGTGGGCTGTCGGGTGGAAACCTTGTACTGTATTGTATGTCCAAAACCATTACTTTTCAGAAAATAAAAAAGCCTGCGTTTCCAGTGGATCCAATGGAGTTAAGAGATTATTATTATTGGTATTAGTATTATTATTTTGATTGGTAATATATTGGTAAAACCCATATACAAATATAAATAGATATGTGTTTTCTCCGCGACAGCGCTGATAAATTATTACATATTTAACGCAAGGCTATATTCACATTTTTGTAGCCAACACCACACATGTAGAAAGTCTGTATAACCCAATTATGTTTTCAAATTTGCCCAACATAGGGACATGTGTGTTCATATGCTTGAAGTGCTGTAGCTGTAATAACGCATTACTTTGAAACATTTGTGATCAACATCATTGTCTTTTATAGTAACTTATTGTGGACAATAGTTGCCAACACTGTTCAATAAACACACACACACAACTGCAGGGCTTAAGTTAAAGTAGATGAGCAATAGAGAGTGTGTGTGGTGGCGGTGGTGAGCCAAAAACAGGAAGAAGAATATAAAGTGAAAGTACACCTATAGCACGTTAAAGCAACATCTGTAGACACACAAACTTAAATAGGACAGAGAGAGATACAGGGGGGAAACTGTTGGGTGTTTAGCAGGGTTATGAGTGAGTGTAAAATGAAACCGAAGATATTTAGAGTTGTAAACTGTACTCCCTTTCATACTCTTCGTCATAGCAAAACCTCCTACAGCATGTGCACGCATGCTCTTCTATAGAACGTGTAATCAATACAAAGCATTGCAACAGTTAGTGGCGAGGAGACACGGCCGACGCACTGGTGTTTTACATTGATCATAATCTCTCGTCACAGCTTTCCATTGTAATGCTTGTGGGAAATACTGTGTGAAATACCTTTTCGCTCAGAAACTCCTTTAATTACTTCACTAAAACATTATATTTTCCCTACACACGATACCTGTACTGTATTGTACAGTACATGTTCACAAGATACTCACACACACACACGCCTTTCAAAAGAAGGGTGCTGGCTTCTTTTGGAGATACACCCACCAAAGTATTCTAAACCGGATTCAAGGTACAATGACTATTGTTGCTACTTGCTAGGCTTGCTTGCTTAGGGTTTCTAAAACTGATAAAACCACCAAATACAGTATAAACCATTGTTGATGGGATTGGGGTAACAACAGCCAATATATTGTGCCCTGCCACAATGGAAATAAGCTCTTGGGCTTTATTGTGTATTACATACTCAAACATCTTTAAAGTTTTATTATTTCCCAAATAAAATCTCTCTCTCCCTCTCTCTGCCCATGTTGCAAGCAAAACACCAAATCTTCTGCAATGCATGTGTTTGAACTTCAGAGTATACATAGTTTTGTATCCTTTATTGACCAGGGAAGGTTTGTTGACCTCTTCTTCAGCGACGGCCTGCTACAGCACACATTACAGTTCCATTTTGAGATTGTTCTTAAACATTGCTCTTGTTAGAACAACCCCTTCTTGTTAGAACAACCCCTTCCAGGGGTTGTGGGTGTGTGCATTGAAGCATTGTCTGTCATGATGTTGCTGTGCTACTCTGCAACAAACCAGATGTAATTAATTCCATAACGACATCACACACCATTACACTCTCCAGTTGTGGTACTCTCTACAGGTATTTCAGTAACAGCGCTAAGTGATAAGCGGTCCATTAACGCACCCTCCCAGGCTTGTTATCTCGTGCGTGACATAATCCCAACATTCTCTCTCTCTCTGGTCAAACAACGGAGGACAGGTTTTCCTCACAGCTCCCACTGGTGGTGCTGTTGGTCTTCTGGTGGGTCAGAGAACCAGGGGCTAAATCCAGTGAGCTGTCTGTGGTACGTCTTCCCAAGTTGTCCTCCCACATAGACCCCTGGGCAATGTCCGACCAGTGAGGCGGTCCCTTTAGACCATTTGCCTCCGCATTCCCGTTTGTCCTACACGTGGCAGGCTTGGCGTAAGGGTCCCTCCGCCGCTTGCCCCTCATACACAGCACCTCCTGGAAGGCGTGCCTGAAGTCGGCGCTGCGGCAATAGATCAGCGGGTTGAAGGCCGAGTTGGAGTAGCCCACCCAGTTAAGCAGCCTGAAAGGCAGGTCGTCCTTCAGCTCCACGAAACACACCAGGATGTTGAGGATGAAGAAGGGCAGCCAGCACAGGGTGAAGGTGCCCATGATGATGCCCAGGGTCTTCAGAGCCTTGTGCTCCTTCATGGAAAACTTATGGCGCTTGCCGATTCCTGGCTTGCCCTCCCCTTTCCCTCTGTTGTTCCGTTTGTTGTCTCTACTCTCTACTCGGTCGGCAGAGAGAGCTTCTTGTCGCAAGTGACTGAAGAGTCCCTCTTGGCCCCGGATCTTCTCCAGCTGTTTCTGGGCCTCCTGGAACACGCGAGCGTACATGAAGATCATAACGGCCAGCGGCAGGTAGAAGGAGACGATGGAGGAGGACACGGCGAAGGCCGTGTTGGTGTTGAAGTCGCAGCAGTGCTGGTCCGCCAGGCAGCGCCGGGCCTCCTGGTCGTTGGACACCCACCACTTCATGTGGATGGGCAGGAAGGAGATGAGGGCGGCCACCAGCCACACGCCCAGCACCACGCAGGACGCCCGACGCCTGGGGAAATACAAGAGGAAATGAGAAATTGTGCAAGAGGAAATGAGAAATAATACAAGAGGAAATGAGAAATTGTGCAACATTTTCTTTACAGGAATTGAAATGGTCAAAATACAAAGAAAATACAAAAGAAAATAGAGGTTGACACTAAGATCTCAGAGCCACCCGTCAGGCAAGGTGATGCCTGTTAAATAAATTATTAATAAAGTTAAATATATATGGATATGGATAAATCCATAATCAAAATAAGACAGACGAGCCAAAGGACTATCAATACATTGCTGTATTTGAAGGAAGACAAACAGTGAGCTACCACCCTAGTGGCAGCTTTGCTAATTATAAAGAAGTACAGTTATGATATGTAAGATCGTGGGACTTATTGATTCGTTCCCAGATCATAACAAGACAGACAGTGACACATAGTGTTGGTTACTTTCCACTAGTGACATACAGTATAAACCAAAACATGATTTCGTAGTCAGGGCAACCAAAGTTACTATGACCTGTAATCATAAGCCTGAACTCACAGTACCACCAAAAACATGGTCTCCTATACTGTAAGTTCAGTTCATAAAATATAACTTATATGGTCATATGAGCCTCATACACAAATCATACAATTATGTATCATAATTCATATATATCAATGCCCACTTGCCCGAAAAGTACATTTTCCAATATAAAATGATAGGTAAAATTTGTGGTTGTAGAACAAATTAACGTTAAATCCTGCTGGGTAGTGACAACGACTTGGAAAAACCTTTGAAAAACAAGAATGAGTGCAACAGCTAGTTGTAAAAAGGTAGCATTTTTCGTCATAAATAGCCTATAATATTTAATGAAGACGGAATGCACTTGCCTGTCGGACAACCTGAAAGCAAACCCCATTTGCCCGAGTGTTTTATTTCCTTGCAAAGGGCAGTCTGTTAGTGTTAGTGCCAACCCCTGCACTGATAACCACAGGCTAAAATGAATGTACTCTTGTCAAACTACCTCATACATCTTTTGGCTCTCTATGTCATCTTTTTGATTGTGAACCTGCAAAGCATTTGGACTGCACAGCATATGCCATGAGTGCAGCATAAGTGTTAAACTGTCTCCTACTTGGTGAGCAGCATAGGGTAGCGCAGCGGCGCGGTGATGGCCAGGTATCGGTCCAGGGCGATCATGCACAGCGTCTCGATGCTGGCCGTGACGCACAGCACGTCGGTGGCGGTCCACATCTCACACAGCAGGTTGCCAAACTGCCAGGTGCGCAGCAGGATGTAGGAGGCCCCGA
The DNA here is from genome assembly GCF_963921795.1 of Nannobrachium achirus. Taxonomy (NCBI): domain Eukaryota; kingdom Metazoa; phylum Chordata; class Actinopteri; order Myctophiformes; family Myctophidae; genus Nannobrachium; species Nannobrachium achirus. Next base: position 41,636,033 of record NC_137826.1, on the reverse strand, counting down.
AGGGCACCACCACCATGCCCATGATGAGGTCAGCAGCCGCCAGGGACGTTACGAAGATGTTGGTGACGGTCTGGAGGCGCTGGAAGCGCAGGATGGCCGTGATCACCAGGACGTTACCTACAATAGAGAGTAGAGAGACAGTAGCAAAGTAAAGCTCTGTTAGACCCATTGAAGGACAACTTCGTTTTTTTTACAACAAGGGTTCATATTTTAGATTGGAGAAAAGAAAAGATGTGTGTTAAAATGTTTTAATTTATTGCTTTCTATCGTTTTAGCGATTATAGCGACATAATTGCCACAGAATGACCAAGGTGGATGGGGGCACCAGGTAGGCATACTCTGGGATTCTTTGGGCTGAAAAAAACGTAAACGCCCCCATTGTACAGATTATTTTTAATGCCCAGAATGTTAATGCCCTTTTGACAAAGAAAGAGGCTGCACAGCTCTTCTAGCCTAACCTCGCCTACCAGGCTTTCAGAGAGAAAGCCTGGTGTTCGTTCACAACAGGCCGTTTGGTTTCCGCCTAAAGCGCGGAAACCACCAGAAGAAGCGGCGTCGCTTTGATTTGGTTCCCACCGTTTGTTTCCCCAATCCCTATTAAAATGCTCGAGGAGCCTAGTGTGGTCTTGCCGGTCGCTAAAAGTTGGAATAAAACATGCATATACCAAACAAATTTTTCAAAAGCAAAACTACTCCGCATCCAGGAGTTTATTAGGTAGGCCCTAAAAGTATGTCCTTGAGCGCAGGGGAATTATTTTGGGTAGTTCCGGCCAAATTGTAGTCCTTTGAGTACTACAACATGACGTTTTGTGGTGAAGTGATCCCAGACTACTTCTAGCCTGGTTAATAAACCAGACCGCACAACACCACCCCCTGGCACCGCCAGGCTACAGCTCTTCAGCCACAATGCAAATAATGTATTTAAACAACCAACGACTGTAACAGTCTGCCTCAGGGTTTAACAGAAACTGAAGACACACATCACTCACAGGGACTGGGACAAAGGTGAACTCATCTCATAGGAGTGTCCTCAATCTACCCATCAACATGGGTGGGGTGGACAATTACACTCCACTGGCATGGGACCAGCATACTGCCTTAGTATGCCAAAGTGACCTGTACATGTTTTTTCATTAATTAATTATTCAGTTATTACTCAGACAGTTTCTGAGCCTGTCAGCCCAAATATGTCTGTCCATTCACTTGTCATTTGTCATCATTACTGTATATGGTTCGCCAGTGCCTTCTGGTGTAAATAAAAATAACTTTTAATATCTTTAAGGCTCCAACTTTTTTTTTCGGACCCCCTGTTGTAGACCCTTGTAGTAGAGGAGCACTTACCAAAGACTATGGCCATCACCAGAACGGCCATCAGAGCACCCAGCAACACCAGATGTGCGTCGCCGTTCTCCGACGAGCCGTCGGGAGACGAGAGCACAGAGGAGTTATTCACGCCTTCCATCTGGAGCTGCAAAACATGACATCATTTTACTGCTCAGGTCAGATCCCCATATAGTGGATGTTTAAAAGACTTGAAATAACACTTTGTTTAGCTGAACTCGAATGCAGTGTTTCCAATTTCATTACCGGTGGAGCCGTGCCACATTGGCCCGTTGTGATAGAATGTTTTCTAAACACACCATAAAACCTTTCTGATGCCTGCAGTTATTAAATTCCAGCTGCGTACAGTCAAATCCTCAGTGTTTAAACTAACATCCAAAACCAAATCAGTCTTTCTTTGTGCCAGGGGTTTTCTGAGTCTAGAGTTAAGCTAGTATTGTCATTTCTATCACACAGTAGACAGTACTACGTGATAATTACAAAAGATCAAAGCGGTGAAGTCCACAAAGCCTAATAACTGGCTATATGAAAATGTTGGTCTGAAACAACATGCTTCGGTTTGCCAGGGAAGAAAGAGAGGCCTTTTTCTTTTGATTTTATAGGCTGGTAATAAATCATACAGTAGGTTGCCTCCACCCTGATTCACTATGTTTGGCGGATTTGTTTTTCTCTCTTCGCTTATCAGTCTGGCCAGCGTCCTATTTGACTCGCATTTCAATTATGTAGGCCAAAAAATCCAATCCACTGAACGTAGATAAGCAGGCTGGATCCCAGGCTAATACATACATAGTAGGTGTCATTTGAAAATATGTGTTTGTTATTTATAGAAGTACGATGGTCTCCTTTGTTTTTACCACTTTGTCACTTGGGAGAATAAATATATTAAACTCTGCTAAGCGTGAATGTGTGCATGTCTTTCTATCCTTTGTATCATGCTAAGATGTTGCTTTATCACCTGAGCCAGGGGTGTGACCGGGTGCTGCTTTTTCCTTTTTTTGTATAAGCTACTCATCACAAATTGCAGTTACGTTTAAATGACAAAGGAGAACATATAGAACAAACCATATCAAATATACACGATGCACTCAAACAATACCTCAGTCTCGTGTATATAATGTATCAAGTTAGAAAAACATGAAACCGTTGCATTGTATATAGGGTTTATAGCAGAGGCTAATTTGCAACCCCAGTCGTTTATTATGTTTATTTGACAGAGACAGTATCACGTAGCGTCTCCCCCATGCTGTTCGGGCGTCATGGCCATCTAAGCTGCACACTGCACACTTGCGTGTAGTGATGACCTTAGATGACCATTCTGCACTCAGCATCTTGGCCATTTATGCTGCACAACACGTCCCATGCCACGCATGCGATGCGCCCACAAACTACCATACTTCAAAAGCTAAAATGTTGTTTGTGCCCTTGGTCATCTAAGCCTCACACTGCACGCTTGCATGTAGTGCTGACCTTAGATGACCATTAGCACTCTGCATCCTTGGCCGAGTATGCCGCACGTGACACGTCCCATGCTACGCATGTGATGCGCCCATGGGTTTATAAAAAACAACCTTAAACTTGTTTTGTCTGATGCTTGGTCTCTCCGATTGAACTGAATGTTAAGTCTCCAGGTTTTCTTCAGAATGTATATGACACTGTTTAACTATGACACTATGGCACATTAGGAGTCCAAATTGTAGTTTCTCAAATGTTTTATTTGCAAGGACCCCCTTAACTCTGATTGTGTACAAATGGAACCAATCCATTTGTACACCTGTTATGGTCATTCAGGCCTAGCTCTTGCTTCAGTTCTGTTTCATTATTGTCCACTCATTTGTATGTCTGTGGTAAAAGTTTACTTTTAAAAAGAAATTCCACCACAAGCCAGCATGCATGCGATGACCCCTGAATGGGAGCATTTTAGATTGGAACGGCGACAGCAGGGCTCTTGCCTGTTCAGCAGCCTGATGATGATGGCCTGCTGGCTGTGGAAACTCTCCCTTAGCCTGCTGACCCTTACGCCATTTGATACCGCCGTATCACCTGCCTCAATAAAGGTAGCCCAGCGTGAGATTGGTGGCTGGGGTGGTTAGTGACTTTGATGACACATCAGTCCTCCTGGCTATGTTTAATTTAGTCTGGTCTCTGTAAAAGAGATGTAACCCATGGATTAAGGTTCTCAGTCGCCAAAATCTTTATTATTTTTTCTCCCTGGCTTTTAATACTGCTTGACCATGTATGCATAGCCTTGCCATCAGTGGTGGAAAAAGTACTCACATTTTGTACTTAAGTAAAAGTATCAATACTGCCCTGTAGATGTACTCCGTTACAAGTGAATGTCCAGAATTCAAAATGTATTTGAGTAAAAGTATGAAAGTATTTGCATGAAAACATACTTAAAGTACCAAAAGTATACTAAATGTTTGAAAATAGCCGATCTACAAGCTCACAACACGTCGCATCATAGCCAAGGTATAAAATAGGGCTAAAGTGGGTGAATGTGTGTTTTATAATATTATAATTTACACCTGCAAAGTAACTAGTAACTAAAGTTTTCAAATATATGTAGTGGAGTAAATGTATTTGGACTCCATAGAAGCCAGAATGTGTTCTATGAAAGCATGGTGCGCAGCGAAAATAGCCTATTAGCCTATCTACCGGTACAAGCTCTCAATGCGTCAATGAGCTTGTAGATCAGGCTGTGTTCAATATTGTTATTTTAAGATTAGAACATTTTAAGTGGTCAAACTAGCAATATATTTACAATCATTTTCCATAAACACAATGCTAATCTCTTTCTCTTTTATTTATAGATAATCTCATGAACTAAAGTGAAAAGTCTCCATGTGATTCACACAAGACACAGATGTTTTTATTTTATTTTATTATAATTATTTTATTCACAGCATCTTTTGTGCTTTCAGTCCATAAAGGGTGCTGGTGTAGGCTACTCTATGGTGGTGACGTAACACTACACTACTATTTACTGTTAAATTATGCAAAAGTTGAACTGTTAATTTGTATGTAGCCTATTGTGATGCTGTCACTTACATACATGGAATCCCTTACTCAAGCAGGGCTTGGAAGTTGTGGTTCTCCCTCAAACAGCAGACCATAGCAGTCACTTTCATGTTTGTATTTGTCATCTTGTAATCTTAGAAATGTCCATAACACATCTGCCAATAGTCAAGTGTTAGTGCCTATAATTTGCGACCGTCAGGTCGCAGTTACTATCAAAACCTCCACCGGCTGTCAGTTGTCTGTCAGTCAGTCTGTCACACATCACACTTTTGCCCTACTCATATCTCCGCCACCGTTGCCCCCATCCATGCCAAACTTTGCACATACACTCCTTGGTTGGCACCCCTCATTTCTCACATGGCTCTCTTCTAGCGCCACCATGAGCCCGATTCTTGCAAAACACATTTTTGGACACTGCTCCTACAGATTTTGCCCTCAAATCATGTGGTACACAGTATTTCTAGAGTCATGTCATCAACATGGATCTGTCCCATTCCCCATATTCCCTCCTGATTGGCTACCATTGCCATCTAAAGTTTGTGTATGCGACCTGACGGTCACTTATCTCCCGGTTAGGGAGTCTTAATGGTAATACTACTACTACAACTAATAATAATAATAATAATAAACCAGAAAAGCCTGTTCAAGTGAAAAGTCCTACAGTGTAGGGGGCCTAATTTAACTCCAAAGACATGAAAATGTATCAACTTCCCTGTCTCTAGCCTTTTCTTTTTTTCAGATTCTCTAGCTGTATATTCCGTTGAAATCCAATGATATAAATAATGCAGAGAGTTTCATGTTTCTTGATTCGGTCACTGCTCAGCCTACTGGATAACAGCAACAATTAATTATCTGTAAGTACTTAATGACTGTCTCTATCACAATGTTGGTCCAACCTGCCAGGAGGAAGGGTCTGTTGGCCCCTT
>NC_137826.1:41575748-41628248 GCF_963921795.1 Nannobrachium achirus | reverse complement strand
ATGACACCGCTCACTTAGTTTGCACAGGTGTGATTTTTTGGAGCTGTGTGCAGCTCCCTATACGTGGCTGTGTGGGTCTGTCTGTGTGTGTGTCTGTCTGTCTGTGTGTATGTAGCCTGACTTCGGCGCGTAACTAGTGCCGCACCATTTACGCCACTCGCGCAATATATACATCAAAATGTGCGGCTCGGCCGGGAATGGTGTTCTATTACCTTTCGTTCCGATCCGCCTTACCATGCCGACGTAATCGGCAAAAAACGACGCTTAATTGTCCCCATTGACTTATAATGGGACAATGCAAGAAATCACTTTCAAGTATTTTTCTCTCGTAAACCATAGGAGCTACAGTTCCAAACCTCGGAGAGGAGATTCATAATGATTTTAAGAATGAATCGAAAAATAATTACATCACTCGGCCTCATGGTGGCGCTATAACGGCCCACTTTACGTTTTGCCCCGTAACTCTTGAACCGTAGATCGGAAAATTAAAATTCTTTTTTCCCTGGATTCCTTGGGTCAAGACGCATCTCCCCATATAGGCCACGCCCATTTGCGCCTGGATAGATTTTCCGCCATCTTGAATTTTCTCCAAAACACACTTTTTGCTCCTTTTCCTACATATTTTCTTCAAATGTCACAAAAATCGGTACACATGATCTACACACACACACACACACACACACACACACACACACACACACACACACACACAGCTCCACTTCACACGGGTGTGATTTTTTTTCCACACTATGAATTGAAACAACGTTCCACATGGAAATCTTTACTTAATTTATGGATTCCAGTCTAAAAGTCTAGTGGAATGGAAACTCAGCAACCTTGACTCAGATACGATATTAAATCATAATAGAAAGATTTATTTACAGCGCTGTAACATTCACACAACATAATGTACATCCTACACCAGCCAGGCACACAGACAGATTGACTTACTCCACCCTGACTCTGCAGTTCATAACTGGCTAAAGCAAAACAATAACCATTATTCTCTACTGAGTTTGTTAGAACATTACCAAAACATTATCTCCTTTGCACAGCCATAAAACAAAGGCATCCTGCTGGCTAGCTGGCAGCTGTGACCTCCCAACCTCTACTCCCTACATCCTGGCCTTATATGTTGTATATTTTAAATACAATAGGTCCCAATATTTTCCTCAGCCTTCTTTCCATCTTTCCAAGCCTTAAAACTGCTTTGGTTCAACCTCTCCTGAAGAAGCCGTCACTGGACCTGCACTGGACTGGAAACTTGTGAAAATAGCAGATCTACAAGTGCACAACGCGTCACTATGTGCTGCATTGCGAGCTTGTAGATCGGTTATTTTCACTACTTCTTAATTATTATAATGTTTTATTCATGGAAGTTTGTTTGTTTTAAAATGTATAACATTATTTAAAAAATGTGTATTGATTCCGGATGGGGACCCGGAACGAATGGGGGTACATTTATTGTTATCACATTTTTGTCTTAGGAATGCGACAAAAAACTAAAATATTATTGAACTCTAGTCTCCATGGCGTGACTAATCAATAGAAAAAAAGTCATTTTGGGGGTGAACTACTCCTTTAAAAAAAATGTATTTGAAATATATATATTTTTTAAATGTAGGAATAGAAAATGGGATTTTTATTAGAGTCGTGACCCATCAACATTGGTCCGTGACCCATCAAAATTGGTCCGTGACCCACAATTGGGTCCTGACCCACTGTTTGGGAAACGGTGTGCTACATGCACTCAAATGTATGTTACTGTATGTACAGTATACACACAGAGAGGAGAAGACCCCAGGAGGGCTGTACAGTATTTCCACAGGATACACCATACACCGGGAAGCAAAGGAAAGTCTGACGTCACATTACTCCGACTATGTGGCTACGCGTGTGGTTAGGGTTAGAGATGCATCATTGTATTCTGGTTTTGTTACATTAGGTCATACATGGGCAACTGGTGGCCTGGGGGCCACATGCGGCCCGCACCTTCACTTAATGCGGCCCACAGGTTTATACCGGAATACTGATACTATATATATATATATATATATATATATATTTTTATTTTTTATTTTTTTTTCAGCTGTTACAATTCCAAACATGACCTGCTTTAAGAATAGAAAAAAAAATAGAATAGAATATAGGCCCCACGCCTTGGGGACTTGTTTGTCACAGTACATTTGCACATACGTGACATTTATTCTCTGCATTTTACCCATCCTATAACAACTAGGAGCAGTGAGCAGCCATATGTGGCGCTCGGGGAGCAATTAGGGGTTAAGGTCTTGCTCAGGGACACATTGACACATTGCTGCCTGACCGGGAATCGTACCTGCGACAACCAGGAGCTCTGGCTCCCCAGGCAGGCTCCCTAACCACTCAGCTACGGCCACTTAATTCCGTCAGGCTATAGTAGTTCTGCATAGTACTTGGGATTTGTTGATGTAAATGTTCACATAGAGTGTAATAATTGGTAAAACAAACTTTTGGCCTATTTGTGGAGATAAGCGACCAACGGTCGCTTATCTCCCGATTAGGGAGTCTTACTGGTATTAAAATGTATATATATATTTTTTTTGTCCAATGTATTTGTATTTAGGTAACATGAGTATAACTAAATGTGTTTGAAATTAAATAGCCGATCCACAAGCCGATCTACAAGCTCAAAACTTGAGCTTGTAGATCTGCTATTTTTGCTTCTTTTGTATGAGATACTAGAATGACAAAGTTGGACGTACCGTACCATAGCAATATGCAATGTGTCCCTCTGGAGAGAACGTGGAAATATAATGGCCCTCGCCTTCATCAAAGTTGACCACCCCTGCATTAGGTGCACTTACTCATGCACATAGTTTTATGTTCATATGAGCTAATGAGAGAGCGGGAGGTGTTTTCACTCGTCAAGGGAAACAACAGGAAACATTGCAGATGGCAGGAAGTGAATGCTGAACCCTCCGTGTCCACAGAGAGCATGTTTTGAGCTTACAGTGCCTTTCTGCCATGCGTTCATAATATGATGAAGAGTAAAGACAGTAACAGATGTGTAGGGGACTAGGGGCTAGGGGCTAACCTTTAACCTCTACAATAGAGTGAGACATCCTAGCCACAGCCTGTGTGCAAGCAGGCTGGCGGGTACTCGATTACTATTTTAGTAAAGCCCTTTGCACACAGGACAGTTGCGTTTCTTCCGTTTGCTGTATGTATATGAATAAAACGCATTGTATTTGGTGTGCAATGCTGTGCGGAATCGGCGCTGCGGATCCCAAAAGGAGTCATAAAAGGAGTGATGAGTTTTTTACCGCATGCGACAAGACGCACAAATCGAACTGGGTTCGATCGAGAAAAAAACGCACGGCCGCAGCCACTCGTCGCACGGCTAATTCGGATCCGGTGTGCATGAGGTCGTAGACGTAGAGAATCATTGTTTTCTTTTAAAAAAATGAAATTGTAGGTCGAGTTCCGACAAGATGGCGACCGAGTAGGACGCGTTTGTTGAGCTCTGTGGAGGTGCATAGTTTTCACATTTTTTAAGCCCATTTTTTACTGCCTTTATAGTTCTTTTGAGACTTTAAACGCCCAAAACACTGGTGAGCGTCTGTTTTTGCAGTTGTTTCGTGTTTCATGCCGAATACGATTAACACGAGGTCGAGGAGTACCAGGTCTCCGACCGCAAACGCCGACAACATGGCCGGCGCAATGCAGGGCGACGCTGACGCTCCGGTTACAAAGAGCATGCTGCGCGAGGTCCTCAAGGAATCACTGAAAGAGTTTATGGATGGTTTTATTCAACCCATGATGCTTGGCTTGGAGAAGAAATTACTGAAGAAGATTGATGACTTCGGAAAGGAGCTGCGTCCTGCAGTCGCCACGCTGAACACGACCGTGGCTGAACAGGGGGAGGCCATTGAGAACTTTGGTTCCTCCATGGACAGTTTGCAGATGTGTATCACTGAATTGGAGAGAAGATGTGCTAATCTGGAGGAGAAGCTCGTCATAGCAGAAGACCGGAGTCGTAGGAACAACATAAGAGTGATTGGGATCTCTCCTGGGCTAGAAAAGGCTGACCCAGTGGCCTTTATCCAGTCTTTTTTGCAGAAAACATTCCCCGACGAGTTTCCCGACTCCCCCCCGGAGGTGGATCGTGCTCATCGGACCGGCAATCCACGTTCTGATAAGCCAAGGGCTTTCCTGGCAAGGATCCATTTTTTCCGGGTAAAGGAACGCATACTCCAGCTCTCCAGGAAAGCAGGCCAACTGACATACAATGGCAAAAAGGTGTATATTTTCCCCGACTGGTCTGCTGAAACATCAAAGAGAAGGGCAGCTTTCGGGCCAGTAAAGGAATTCCTACGTTCCATCACCGCGGAAGGGGTTAAATACGGAATAAGGCACCCGAGCAAATTCTGGATAACCGTGGATGAGGCGACTTCTACTTTCAACTCACCCAAGGAAGCTCTGGCCTTTTGCAAGGATAAGTTCAAGACTCCAGGTGCTGCGGACGAGACTCTAGCTACGCAGGATGATGAGACGACAGTTACAGAGAACTAACTTTTACCAGGGACACTTTTGCTTTCGTGATCGCGTGCTTTCAAACACATTCTGCCGATGTGATATCCTTTTGCCTTTAATGGACTGTTGGTAAGCTGGCTGGGACTTTGGAGATGACTTTTACGCAGCGTCTTTCTTTCCTCACTCTCTCCTCCTCCTCCTCCCCAAAGGGTGAGTTATTAATGTAAGCCTACTTATTGTTTTGGACTCATCATCTGACTTGACGTTGTGTTTTCAAGTGTTTCGTTTCATAATACCTATTTTATTTGTTTTATTTTTTAACAAGATCTGTAAGCAGATGGGTGTTACTCGTTTTAATTTAGGTTACCGCAAGGAGAGAGGATTTAGGGCTGCTAAAGCTATAAGCATAATTCACTGTCTTTTTTGTTTGAATATAATGGACATTGTTCTTGTTATTATTGTATTCCTTTTCTTTGCTCTTATTGAGCGTTGTGCTGCTTACTATATAGGTCTAGAGGGTTTTATCTCTCTCTGTTAGGCTTTGTCTAACGTGTTCCGTGTCGCGGTTCGGACGGAGCCTGCTCTCTCTATCGTCTTCCCTCTATGTCTCTCTATCTATCTCGGCTTTCCCTCTCTCTCTCTCTCTCTCTCTCTCTCTCTCTCTCTCTCTCTCTCTGGCTCTCTCTCTCGCTGTGTGTGTGTGTGTGTGTGTGTGTGTGTGTGTGTCTTTCTCTCTCTCTCTCTCTCTCGCTCTCTCTTTCTGTTAGGTAATGGCGGCTATGTTGGTTGTTAGTTTATGGTTCGTTTATGCCGCCTAAAACGCTACTTTTTCGGGTAGGAGGGCGAGACTGGGCTTTGGCCTTTGTATTGAGTAATGTAGCCTACTGTTTAAGGTGAAACAGATATAAATAATATGGTCTAAATTGTGAAGGCTCCGCGGTTCCAGAGACCACTCGCTCTCCCGCCCTTTCTCTATGTCTCTCTACCTATCTCTGCTTCTCCTCTCTCTCTCTCTCTCTCTCTCTCTCTCTCTCTCTCCCTGGCTCATTGACTCGTTCTTTTTTTTCCTTTTTTTTCTAATCTCAATAGCTGGCGGATGTACGATCTCGTGGCGCGTTGGCTCTACGTGCTTGTGGATCCGCTGTCTGGGGGGGGGGGGGGGGGTAGTTATTTACCTACTTTACTTGTTAAAATGTTAATTTACTTGTTAAAATGTTAATTTCTTGATGGGGGGAGAGGGGAGCTCTGTATTGGGATATTTAATTTGTAGTCGTGATTGGGTAGGTTCACTGTTTGAAGTATGGTAGTTTACTGTTTAAGACGGAAACAGACTTAACTAATATGATTGACATTTATCTAAGTTTGCACTGGCCTTTTGGGCATGTACAGGGAGCTGTATATGGCGCAGTATGCATTATGTGTGCTGTGTTGTATATGGTTTCCTGATCATACATAACTGTGTTTTATGTAAATACTTATGTATACAGACTTTTCTTTTCTTTCCTTTTTTTTCCCCCTTCTAATTAGTAATTGTGGTTTGTATGCATGGATGCATGGGGGGGCTGTATGTGGCGCAGTATGCATTAACACTGTGTGTGCTTTGCTGCATATGGCCCCCCGGATGTGCTTTTAATTTCTATTTCTAACTACATATGTAAGTGCATATATTTTTATATCATATACACTGATTTCCTTTTTTATTTATTTTTATTATTAATATTATATTAGTGCCTTGTCGTGGTGACAGCCTTATTTCCACTTATCTGTCACAAGTGTTTGGTTATTTGCATTAGCGTGGCTTATAGGGCTTTATCACATTCTAAGTGGGCCTAATGCTGGACTGATTATTATTATTACAGTTGTTATAGTCCCCTCAATTTTTTTTTTCTCCCTTTATTCTTTTCTTTTTTCTCTCCCCCTTCTTTACTAGAAATGTTAACATACCATTCTCATTTATTTAAGTGATATGAAGTGGGGAGATTGATCATAATTTGAGCTGATGGAATGTTTGAGAGCTATTCAGCCACAAGAAGGCACTTTTTTGTTGTTGTTGTTTTTACTTTGGTGATCTGTTATATATTTACATAACCACCAGAGGGCAATGTATGGTTACTTTTGGGCAGTTACTTGTTTGCACTCTCTGACAGAGTGAAATGAAGGTTGACTAATAGGTTGATGGGGTGGGGAACTGTTTTTGTGCACTCTGATGCTAATGGGGTTTTCCCCCTCAAGCTTCAATGTTATGTGTTTTTTTATGTTCGTTTGATGTTGCTTTTTCCTTTCTGTTCCTTTTGGGGTTGTTTTGTTTTTCTGTTGGGAAGGTTTGTTGTGAGGGACCAACTAGGAAATTCTAAAATGTTCTACTGTGCTTGCTGTGCGTATGGTTTGAACCACAATTATGACAGAATATAAATTTCTAAGTTTCAATGTAAGGGGAGCGAATATACCGCATAAGCGAACCAGCATTTTGGGGGTTTTGCGATCTAAATCAATTGACTTTGCATTTATACAGGAGTCTCATCTTTTAAAAGAGCATTCCAACCGATTGGCTAATAAACATTATCGTGTTTTAGCCTTTTCAGCTGCTTCTTCCAAAACCAAGGGAGTAGCCATATTGGCTAGACGTAACCTTAGGTTGGATTCTTTGGGTGATTGGTCTGACAGTGACGGGAGGATAGCTGTTGCTAAAATCCGCTTGGAGGGTAAAATGCTAGCACTAGTCTCTGTGTATGCTCCAAATGTTTTAGACAAAGAGTTTTACAAATTACTAACTAAAACCTTATTGGAACTGACGGATTTCAAAATCATTGTTGGTGCTGACTTCAATGCAACATGGCAACATAACCTAGATAGATCCACTGGGGTAGAAAGCAGAGAACAAGCACTAGCGTCTGCAGAACTACGTGCTTGGGCAAACTCAACTGGCTTACTCGACATCTGGCGTTTAATGAACCCAACGGTTAGAGATTTTTCTTTTCTGTCGGGTAGGCATGCTTCATTCTCTAGGATCGATTACGTTTTTGCCCCTGTTAGCTTGTTTCATAAAATTGCCAAGGTAGAGTTGCTCCCAATGTCACTCTCGGATCACAAGGCGGTGCTGTGTGTTGCTTCACTGAAACAGGTTATAGATAGAGCTCCTAGATGGCGGTTTAACACCACACTGCTGCGCGATGCGGCATTTGTAGCTCAGTTTCAAACTGGTTTGCGTGAATTTATAAATATCAATACAGGCTCAGTTGAGGATCCCAGAATTCTTTGGGATGCAATTAAAGGCTTTATCAGGAGTAATACAACCCTCTATGCGTCCACTCAGAGAAAATTAAGGTCAGCCAAACTGGTGGAATTGGAATCTCGGTTTTCTACTTTGGATAATTCTCTCCAAAATAACTTTGATGTTAGTACAGCAACTCAGAGGGAGCTAGTTAAGAAAGAAATTAACTCCATTCTCAAGCGCCGCTCAGAATTTCAAATGAAACGCACAAGGCAAAACTACTATTTTAATAGTGCAAGACCCAGTCACTTACTGGCTTTACGTCTTAGATCCAATGAGCATTTTGCTGATATTGTTAGTGTCAAATCAACAACGGGAGCCATGGTTACAGAACCCAAAGAGGTCAATGCCACGTTTCGTGCTTTTTATGATGAGCTCTACACCTCCGAGGTCATTCACGATGATGCAGTATGCAATAATTTTTTATCCAACATACAGTTACCAACCCTTAGCGAGGCGGATGCGGAAGCCTTAGATAGACCGCTCCATCTGGCGGAATTACAGGAAGCTGTGCTCGCAATGCGCAGGGGCAAGTCGCCTGGTTTGGATGGGATACCCCCTGAACTTTATGCCATCTTTTGGGAAGATCTAGGTCAGCTGATGCTAGACATGTTTCGATATGCAATTGAAAGTGGCTCTTTCTCCAGGGATGTGAATGTAGCTATTATATCATTATTGTTGAAGAAGAACAAGGATCCCACAGATTGCGCAAGCTATAGACCGCTTTCACTTTTGAATTCTGATCTAAAAGTTTTTGCTAAGGTGCTTGCGCGTCGCTTGCAGGGTTTTATGACCACCTTAGTACACTGTGATCAGACAGGTTTCATAGGAACTAGACTAGCCTCTGATAATGCTAGACGACTATTGCATATCATCGATAGGGCTAAGGAGCTGAGGACCCCCGCCGCAGTGTTGTCGCTCGATGCGTTGAAGGCATTTGATCGTCTGGAATGGTCTTACCTGTGGGCTGTACTAGATAAAATGGGATTTGGTGCTTCATTCATACATTTTGTTAAAGTACTTTATTCTAATCCGTCAGCGATGGTCCTAACCGGTAAGATCTGTTCGCCGCTATTCACGATTGGCAGATCTTCGAGGCAGGGTTGTCCCCTTAGTCCTCTCCTTTTCGCACTTTCACTCGAACCCTTGGCTCAGACAGTGCGTCAGTCTGCAGATATTACTCCTGTTTCGATTAACAACACACAGCATCGCATTTCCCTATATGCTGACGATATTCTACTGTTCATTGAGAATGCACCACAGTCAATTACTCATGTCCTTCAAATCTTTGATCAGTTCAGTTCCATTTCCGGCTACAAAATTAATTGGACGAAGTCAGCCCTTCTACCTCTAAATGATCAGATGAGATCTGCTATCCTGCCGCCCATAATCCCAGTAGTAAGCCAATTCAAATATCTTGGCATAGATATTTTCCCCTCTCTTCAGGCTATTGTTAAGAACAACTATGGTGACACTCTAAATAAGATTTGTCTTGATTTAGATAGATGGTCATCTTTGCCCAACTCTCTCCAAGCTCGAGTTTCAATCATAAAGATGAATGTTCTTCCTAGGGTTAACTTTGTAAGCTCTATGCTCCCTTTGCCACCACCGCCGCAATACTGGAATAAGCTTCACTCTTCGATATCTAAGTTTGTGTGGAAAGGGAAACGCCCTCGTCTTAAACTTTCTCTATTACAGCGTGCTAGAGATGATGGCGGCCTTTCATTGCCCAACTTTAAATTTTATTATTGGGCCTTCACGCTCCGCCCCCTTTTAAATTGGTTTAACCCAGCAAATAAGGTTTCTTGGAGAGAGCTTGAGGAGAGTTTAGTGCAGCCTGTTGAATTGAGAGATCTTATCTATTCAAACATAACTACACATCAATGCAAAGTTCGCTTTGGACCTATCATTTCTCATTTAGTGGCAGTATGGAGAGCAGCTGAAAAGATGTGTAAGATTGATTGTAAATGGAACTTATTTTCCCCAGTGTTCAATAATCAAAGACTTTTAATCGAGGATCGCCCCATTCGCTTTCCAAGGTGGAGGGCTAAGGGGATTCGTACATTAGGGGACTTATTTGATAGAAATGGTTTACGACCTTTTCGAGATTTGTGTGACATCTTCAATCTGCCTGGAAATACCCTTTTTTTCTACTTCCAACTGAGATTGTCCATGAGGACCTATGGGGTCCCATGGCAAGCTCCCCTTAGATTGCACCCCTTCCATGAGTTTATCTGTGATGGTAACAGAACAAGAGGTTTGGTTTCCACCCTCTATGGTTTTTTATTAGACTGTAGTTATGGGCCCCTATCTGTTGATACTGTTTGGAGGAATGATGTACCAAATTTGGACCCTGACTTTTGTTGGGACACAGTGTGGTCTAACATTAGGCTATCTTCTAGAAATCCAGACCATCAACAAATTCATTTAAATTTTGTTCATCGGACTTATTTAACTCCCCGCAGACTATGTGCTATGAGGATTTTGAATAATCCCAACTGCACTCTCTGCGCCTCAAATAGTATTGGTACCTTCCTTCACATGGTTTGGGAATGCCCAAATGTGTCGTCATTCTGGAATATGGTTGCCTCAAAACTTTCAACTATTTTTAGTATTAATATCATATCTTCTCCTTCTTTATTTTTATTAAATGACGTCTCACAGTTGCAACTAAACAATATACGCAAGCGCATCTTCTTTGCTGGATTAACGGCGGCGAAGAAGATGGTAGCTACGCGGTGGAAACCTCCTCATACGTTAACGTTTCGCCAGTGGGCCTTAACCTTTCTAGATATAGTATATTTAGAGCAGTCGATAGCAAGGTTACACGGAGCAAAAGAAGAAAACATTAATATGTGGTCGGACATTGCAGATAAGCTTAAGGCTATGATTCAAGAAATCACTATATAGTGGTAACAGCCTAGCACAGGCATGCACTATTGTACATTCCGTGTTGGTCCGGGGAAAGGGGGTGGGTGGGTTTTCTTTTCCTTTTCTTGTTTTGCTATTGTTTGTGTTTGTCTGTTAATTGCATTTTTCTTTTGATTAATGTTTTACTTTTTCTTGTTCTATTCATATGTATGTCTCTAATTTTATGTTATGGAAAATAAAAATAATTGATAACAAAAAAAAAAAAAAAATGAAATTGTCCGCTTTATCCGTGCGGATAAACGCGCCTGTGTGCAAAGGGCTTAAATCTGAGTGCATTCTTCCCCACACATGCAAGGAGAGCTCCTCTTCCATCAAAAATTGAGAGAGAGAGCACTATAGCTGAACTGCACTTCAGCATGTCTTTACCGTTTAGAAGTGCATGGCAGAAAGGCGCTGGCAACACAAAACACATTTCTATGGACACTTGATATGCAGATTTATGTGGAAGGCTGCAGCATACTTCTTGCGGGAAACTACATTTGGCAAGGTCATAAGAACAAAAAATGATGTAATAAAACGAAAATGAAGGCATTACCCTGCCAAAGTTCTTCTTGGCTCTTCTTGCACCTCCAAGATTTTCTAAGCAGCCAAACATCACTGCAGGGACACGTAGTGCAGTGGCTCAACAGGTAGAGAAGCCGTTTGGGAATCGGAAGATCCCTGGTTCGATCACTGGCTCCCCCCCACATCTGAATAAGTGTCCTTATTAACAGCTTATGATGAGAAGGATGGTGCCTTGAATGGTTTATATTATTTTCCTCCACTGTCATGGGTGAATGGATGAACGTGTTGCACTGTAAAGTGCTTTGGATAAAGGTGCTAAATTCAGCATTTCCCAAATGACATATAAAATCAAATTTAAAACAATGTTGTCTTTGGAGAACTTGTTCGGTTTCGGTCGAGCAAAGAAAATGTACTTCTTTAAAGTATGCTGCCAGGGCTGGGGCCGCCAGCATGGTGGTCTGGGCACCCTAGGCTGCCAACATGAATCTCCCTCATATCTCTTCCATTTCTTTCTGTCCTTGGACTGCATTATCTTGTTTCCCACCTCCACTCTCTTTCTTACTTACCTTTCTATCTCTACTCCCCATCTGTTTCTCATCTCTCCCTATCTCCATCTCCCTCCCTCTCTCTCTCTCTCTCTCTCTCTCTCTCTCTCTCTCTCTCTCTCTCTCTCTCTCTCATTTTGTCCTGCAATCCACAGAGCTGTCAAAATAAACTGACAACACTGTGTGGGGGAACATCTTTACAAATACAATATAACAGCAATCAAAGTTATCCCAGCAAGACAATAGAGTCCACTCGCCAAGATAAATACTCGCCCCACTCTGTATTTCCCGTCTCTCTTTATCTCTTTCTGACACTCTCTTTCTCTGCTTTGCTCACAGTGTTTCCGCTCTCCTTCCTCTCTCTCCACTCAGTGCATCCACCTCTCTCTGTGTGATCCACCACTCTCTCTACTGTGGCTCATTGGAAGCGGGATGAGTGAAAACCCAAAAAGGACCAAAGTGGCACCAAACATTATTGCTATGTCTGCTTATTATAAGTGACTTTAGGTTTCTTTTTTATTTAAGGTTGCTTCTTGAAAATATTGGTATTTGTGGGTTGCGGCTTTTGGGCTTTTTTCTAAAGTTGATTTGCTTATAATGTTGTTTAAGGGGACTGCCCATAAGTCCGAAGGTTCATTAGTCCGAATGTTCATTAGTCCGAATTTAGTTAGGGTTACTGAGGTTAAGGTTAGGGTTAGGGTTAGAGTTAGGCATAGTATTCTTAACAATTTCGGACTAATGAACCTTCGGACCAATGCCATGGCACCGTTGTTTAAACCAGTGGTTCTAAAAAAAAAGGTACCCGTATTTTCCGGACTATAAGGCGCACTTAAAAGCCTTTAATTTTCTCAAAAAACTACAGTGCGCCTTATAGTCCAGTGCGCCTTATATATGGATCATTCATTGACATTGACATTCCCTTTAGCACAGCTCCATCTGTTTGATGCATAACGCAACGGTAGCGTCTATTATGTGCGCCTTATAGTCAGGTGCGCCTTATATATGAAAACAGTTTGAAAATAGACCATTCATTGACAGTGCGCCTTATAGTCAGGTGCGCCTTATAGTCCAGAAAATACTGTAATACTTTTCTAATTGGCTATTTTCAAATAGCCAATTTGGCCTATATAGTCGCTTCTTTTCGGCTTGTTTTCAGAGACCTGTTTGCTTATTTCCCTTGCAAAATCTGGCAACGCTGGCACCAAAGTGTCTTTGAGCAAGGCACTGAACCTGCTCCCTGGGCACAACACATTGTTTAGGATGGGTTCAGAGCAGAGGACACACAACTGTAGGCCTACGTCTGGCTGTTTGAAATGTCCCCTTCTCCATACCACCTGTCTCCTCATGTTTCTGCCTCTTCTCCTCATGTTAGCTCTTAACCACTGCATGATTACATGATAAAAACTGACCCGCTGTTTGTGTCCCACTCCCACACAAGTGATTCTCAGCCTTCTTTCATTTCAAGCTACCCCATTTTATATGTCATTTCTTTGGTTTTATCTCTCGGACCCCACTGTAAAATCCTCAGGTACATTTAATAATAATAGTTATACCTACTCCACCCGCGAGGGAAATTCAGTATTTTCAGCCCAACCCAGCTGATTTGCTGCCCACAAGGAGCTCATGAGCAATTAGTGTTTAAGAGTCTTGCTCAGGGACACACATCGACATTGTTGGCCTGGCCTGGAATCGAACCTGGGACAACCAGGGGCTCTGGTTCCCCAGGCAGGGGGATCTGGGGATCAATCATTTAGCACGGGACCCCCCTGGATACCCCCACAAGGACCCCTGGTGGTTCCCGGACCCCATGCACATTGGGGGGTGTCCTACATTACATGGTACACTGTGTCTACATCCTCTAACCTTGCCCTAACCTCCAATCCACCCCTCCACAACTTCCTTCCTTCTCTTCTTCTTATAAGCTCATCATCCACCAAACCCATTCATCCTGTCATCTCTACGCACTTGTGATGACAATGCCTGCATTCATTGTCACAAAGGTCACTATATGGGACATGCCTCTCAGGCCATCAGACCCCTAAACAATTTATTCTCCCTCCCACTGTATTCTTTTCATGCAATGATATTCAGTAATATACAGTCAGTGTTTTTGCCCAGAATAAGTTTATTTTAATGTTTCTGCACTAACACGCAACACATACACTTTACAGTACAGTACATGCCAATATACATTTTGCATTATTAGGCCTACAATTTACAATTTAGGCATTTAGCAGACACTCTTAATCCAGAGCGATTTACAATAATCAAGGAGAGCACAAGGTTATTACATCAAATGCATATAGAAATAGTCATCTAAAAACATACGTAAACCAAGAACCTATCATCAGCCTAACAGTAGAATAATCAAAAACTAAAAATCTAATAAAATCAATAATCTGTACATCAAAGCTATACACACTAGGATGCCAGATCAACAATGACCTGACATCAGTCTATATACTGTAACATGTTATCTAAATGACATTTTAGCCTTTGTATAAGCCTGTATGGTCAAGTGCTATGGTAAATGCTATGGGCTAAGGTGGAGGTGAGTCTTCAGATTACGACAGAAACTATTACTGCTTAAATTTTTTAAACTGGTATTGTTTGTCTTGTTGAATTGTTTTATTATTAAAGTATCTTGTTTTCTTTTTATATTGTTAGCACAGTTAGCACAGTCTGTGCATTCTATATACAGGTCCAATATTTCAATGTGTGATAAATAAACCTTTTGGATTTTGAATGAATGATCCATGGGTCGGCGGTTCAAATCCCAGCTTCTCCTGTCTACATGTCGAAGTGTCCTTGGGCAAGACACTGAACCCCTAGTTGCTCCCGGTGAGCTGGTTGGTGCCTTGCATGGTTTTCACCGCCACCGGTGTATGAATGTGTGTGTGAATGGGTGAATGTAAAGCACATTGTAAAGCGCTTTGGATAAAAGCGCTATATAAATGCACCATTTACCATTTACCATTTTGAATCATCTCCATTTTCCATTCCAGTCCAATGTTAGTGCTATATGTCTTGATGACACACACCAGGCTAGCTCCCAGCCACCTAGCAGGGTGACAAAGGAAATGACTGATGACCGTCCGCACCCATAGAGCTGCTTAATAGGTTGACAGGTCTGCTGTTGCTTTAGTCTTTAGTCCTTGTTGCCGTCAACGTCTCATTGTGAACACTCCTGTAAGTTATCTGTTGACTGCAGCGTGCTTGATCATGTGTAAGACAAATTCTCAAAATGGTTCAATAAATTGGCAGTCAATCAGTCAAAGCAGTGCTGTGCTGGCTCATCTGGACCAACCGGTGGAAAAGCTGTTTCCTCTGGTCAGCCAGACAGTGACGTACACTGGACGAACTGCCTCGAGGGCTGCAGAGATGACAGCTGTATGTATCACAAAGCCTCAAGCTACAGCACGTTTCCTCCAAAATCACCTACTCTAATAGAAAGGAGTAATAAAAAGGGGAGCCTTTATTACTCCCACTGGCCACCCTTTGGAAACATCAGACCCCTTGCTCCATCAACTGCTTCCTGCCTACAAGCAGATGCAATCCTGCATTGAACAAGTCAACTGGGAGATCTTTAAGCAAGCACGCCTCTAGGAATGTTTAAGCAAGCACGCCTCGGGTGGCAGTGACACAGGGGTAGAGTGGCCGGTAGAGCGGCCACTCTACACAGTTCGATCCCGGGCTCCCCCAGAGTGTCGAAGTGTCCTTGAGCAAGACACTGAACGCCTAATTGCTCTCGATGAGCAGGATAGTGACTTGCATGGCATTGGTTTCCTCTGCCATCGGTGTGTGAATGTGTGTGTGTACATTTACCATTTATGTCAATGAGCTCTCAGTCACAATTACTAGTTTTATCATTAAGTGCATTGATGATGATGTTCCAAAAAAGTACTGTTCGGATTTATCCACCAGAAACCATGGATTAATGGCGAGTGAGACTGTCGTTTTTCATGGTGGTGTGGTTAGAAAATCATGTATCATTCAACATTTTCACAGTGTGAGTGTCATGAAGTGTAATATTTTTCTTGCACCAAAATGTAGTAGATTTTTTTATACAAATATTTAATTTGTAAACAGTGTCTCCTGCTCCACCATAATTAATAGGATGATGCTGAAACTAATTTGGAGAAAAATACAACTTTATAGTAGTTTTGGGCCTTTGGATGGCAATCTTTGAAACTTTTCAAATTGGCATAATCATCCATGACAATTCTCCACACCTCACATCATACACCATCCATCAATCCATCTTCAACCGCTTATCCGGAATCAGGTCGCGAGGGTAACAGTTCCAACAGAGATTTCCAGTGTTCCCTCTCCTGAGCAACATTATCCACTTCCCCCTTGGGGATCCCCAGGCGTTCCCTGGCCAGTGTGGAGATGTAATCCTTCCATCTGGTCTTTGGTCTGCCAGGGGGTCTGCCCCCAGCGGGACGTGCATAGAAGACCTCCCTAGCGAGACACTCGGGAGGCATCCATACTAGATGCCCGAACCACCTAAGCTGACTCCTTTCCAAGTGAAGGAGTACTCTGAGTCTCACTCGAGTGACTGAACTTCTCACCCTATCTCTAAGGGAGATACCAGCCACCTGTCTGAGAAAACTCAATTCGGCCAATTGTACTCGCAACCTTATTCTTTCGGTTATGACCCACACTTCATGACCATAGGTGAGAGTAAGAACAAAGATTGCTCGGTAGACAGAGAGCTTTGCCTTCTGCATCAACTCTCTTTTTGTCACAACAGTGCGGATCAGCGACTGCTGTTCAGATTCTCCGGCTGATCACAGTCACACACCACACCACATTAAATCACATTCACTGCCAATACAAACTAAGCGAACTGATTGTGGTTGGAGAGTTCTAGGTTCTCTAAAGTACATCAAGGTTTTATTTCTCCACTAAGGTTTCAGATTTATCACAAAGGCTTTAAAACAAGAGAGCAAACTGACTTCGTGGTTTCGGTGTGTCATGCTCACGCGGATCAGTGGTTGATCAGCCACCTCACAAACATTGTCACGAATCTCCTTTCATCTTTCACAACTGAAGCAAGACTTGTGCAAGTTTGTTTTTGATGCTAAAGAGATTTCATTACATTTTTGTGGTTCTAGTCCCCATGTGGTAGCTTTCTGTGCAGGTTATCCTGTCTATACCAGGGTTTCTCAAAGTGGGTGCTGTGCTGTGACACTAGGGTGGATCTTAAATGACCTTTTTCTGATTTTCTTGAGTCTCAATTATGTTCCAATGTACAAAAAACTGCTTTGGTTAAAATTTGGTTGAATTTCAAGCATATTTAGAGGTAGCTCAATCAAGTCAAAGATTGTACATTTTATTGGTCAAAATCGAATTGCACTGCAGGCACATTTAAGTTATACATTACACATTATTCTTATACTAAGCACAGAAATGATATTTTTTAAGCTTACAAATCTAAACACAAATCTGATTACATGTTTGTCATATGTCAAACCAGAATTAATGTATTGTAGGTAATAGCAAAGCAAAGAATGTCAATTTGCAATTTTTCATTTAACGTGCACAATGACATGTCTTTATTGCACACTCTTCAATCATACTCACAACACACAACAAGTACACAGCCCCACTTCCTTGTTTACCCCCAAAACCCCCGAAAGTCACTGCAGTATAGCAATTCAGTAGTTACTGATCAATTAAAGTTTGTTTACGGCTATCGGGATACTTGTGCCGATAGTCCTGCACAATTTGCAGCAAGTATTGGAGTTGGGACTCATCTTTAGTAATGAGACCACAATATTCTTGTATTAGGTCAACCCCACACTCTGCATGATCATTAACAACATTCATCGCCTTCACTACAGCCAGAGCTTCTTGGTAGTCCTCCCTGGGCTCCCACTCAAAGCACCTTGGAAAAAATCTTCAATGTTCTTCCTTGCAATTGTTCCAAGGTCAACAGTAATTCTCTTCATATGCCCCTGTTCACCATAAGTGATTGGAAAACTTTTGAGAAGCAGCTTTAGACACCTCTGCATTTATTGATGAACCGGATACCTCGCTGCTCGAGGTATCCGGTTCAGAGCTCCAGGAGCTACCCATCATGCCCGTTGGATGGCAAAGGTTATTTATTGTATGAAGATCTGGATGTTTCATGGCCAATTCAAACTGACCTTCAGGGAAGAAAAAGCATGCATGGATTTGTGCATTTTTGCAGTTTGCAATTATGTGAAGGCATGGATGATGGCACCTGTTGCTGTCAGCGCTCCACTAAATTACTTGGCAGCTGTTAAAATCGTTGCTGGAATATTCATCAATAAATACTGAGGTGTCTAAAGCTGCTTCTCAAAAGTGTTCCAATCACTTATGGTATTTTGCTCCAGAGATTGTCGGACTTGCATTGTTTGACAGTCAAGTGAGCGCGCAAACGAAGAGGCTGATGGTGAGAGCCATGAAAGATGGAAATGAAGATCATGAACTGAGAATTACTGTTGACCTTGGAACAATTGCAAGGAAGAACATTGAAGTGCTTTTCAAAATGATGGATCTCCCAGATGACTTCCTTGACGTTGATCCCGATGAGTGGGAGCCCAGGGTAGACTACCAAGAAGCTCTGGCTGTAGTGAAGGCAATGAATGTTGTCAATGATCATGCAGAGCGTGGGGTTGACCTAATACAAGAATATTGTGGTCTCATTACTAAAGATGAGTCCCAACTCCAATACTTGCTGCAAATTGTGCAGAACCATCGGCACAAGTATCCCGATAGCCGTAAACAAACTTTAATTGATCAGTAACTACTGAATTGCTATACTGCAGTGACTTTCGGGGTTTTGGGGGGTAAACAAGGAAGTAGGGCTGTGTACTTGTTGTGAGTATGATTGAAGAGTGTGCAATAAAGACATGTCATTGTGCACGTTAAATGAAAAATAGCAATTTGTCATTCTTTGCTTTGCTATTTCCTACAATACATTAATTCTGGTTTGACATATGACAAACATGTAATCAGATTTGTGTTTAGATTTGTAAGCTTAAAAAATATAATTTCTGTGCTTAGTATAAGAATAATGTGTAATGTATAACTTAAATGTGCCTGCAGTGCAATTCGATTTTGACCAATAAAATGTACAATCTTTGACTTGATTGAGCTACCTCTAAATATGCTTGAAATTCAACCAAATTTTAACCAAAGCAGTTTTTTGTACATTGGAACATAATTGGGGGGTGAGACTCAAGAAAATCTAAAAAAGGTAATTTAAGATCCACCCTACTGTGACACCCTAGGGTGCTGTGACACAAGTCCAGGGGTGCCACAGAATACTTTGCTAATATTTGGATTTTATCAATCAAATAGCAGTGACGCGTTGTGAGCTTGTAGATCGGCTATTTTTGGTGACTGTTCCCCCCAGAATAGAAATGGTGGGGTTGAAAAAAAGTTTAAAAGTTATTTTCGATATGTCCTAATGGAAAAAGATATTCTCTCCAGTTTTCCTCATGACAAACTCTATCTTTGGGGGAAAGATTTACATATTTATGTAGCGTTAATATTAGAAAATTGGGTGCCGTAAAGTAACAATGTAATTCAGGGGTGCCGTGAATGAAAAGGTTATTATGGGTGCCTTGAGAACCACTATACTACTGTCTGTCTATACCATCATGCATGGTGGTTCCACCCGGGCTGGGGGCCATACTGTACAGTATATTATCTTCTGCTCAAGCAGCTTA
The DNA here is from genome assembly GCF_963921795.1 of Nannobrachium achirus. Lineage (NCBI taxonomy): Eukaryota > Metazoa > Chordata > Actinopteri > Myctophiformes > Myctophidae > Nannobrachium > Nannobrachium achirus. The sequence goes on along the minus strand of NC_137826.1, from coordinate 41,608,776 downwards.
TAGCAGCTATCCTGTCTCTATTTCTCAAAACATTCCAACATGACATCAACGCACATATGTACAATAATATCCACGCTGCCGGGTGGAAACCGTGTATGCCCAAAACTGTGACTTAAAGAACCTGTGTTCCAATTTGGATCAGATGTAATTATTATTTAGTCAAAAGCTCTCCTTAATATTTTTCATATACTTTTGGTTCAATATTTATAAACCCCACAGACAAACGTAACCATTTTCACTTTAATGTTCACTTTTGCTTAAAACAAATTCTGAAATACAGTAGCAGAAATAACCGATCTACAAGCTCACAATAGAGGGGAATCAGAAGTTCGATCCTGGGAACCCCCAGAGTTAGTGTTGAAGTGTCCTTGAGCAAGAACCCCTAATTGCTCCATATGCTAGTGCATGTGTATGTGAATGGGTGAATGTAATGCACAATCATTGTAAAGCACCTTGGATAAAGGTGCTATATAAATGCTCCATTTACCATTTACAATGTGTTGTGATGCGATGCATGGCGAGCTTGTAGATCACCCATTTTTCTACCTTTGTGTTGTATGTAGTATTACGTTACGATGGACATTAATTTACGAAAAGAAAAAAGAAATGTTGAAATACAGATACAAGGTTTCTGCCTGACAGCAAACAATAACATGTTCTGTAAGAAGATTTATATACAATATGAAAGCTAAATGTAAAATTGATCCAATAATCTTTAGGCATTTTACCACTATCTCTGCCCAGCTGTCAAAACATTGTGTGTTCACTTCATGCTGTTGACTTTCAACTTTCAAGGAAGCTGAGAAAACACTGCAAAGCAGGTCAAAGTGTCAAAATGTGTCTAATAAGGTCTTGACTGCATCAACCAGTAACGCAGTTTCCTCAAGCTTAGATTATAATCTGTTAGTGTAGGTCATGCAACCTAAAACTAGTGACTTCCTCTAGACCTACCACCTGTGCCCTGGATCCAATCCCTTCTCCACTCTTCCAGACGATCGCACCTGACCTACTCCCCTTCATAACCGCCATCATCAACAGTTCTGTAACCTCAGGCTGTGTCCCAGCTGCCTTCAAGGCAGCCAGAGTATCACCACTCCTCAAAAAAACAACTCTTGACCCCTCGGACGTCAAGAACTACAGACCGGTATCCCTCCTCTCATTTCTTTCAAAAACCCTTGAACGTGTGGTCTCTAACCAGCTTTCTCTCCATCTCTCACAGAACAACCTGCTGGATCCCAACCAGTCAGGTTTTAAACCGGCCCATTCTACAGAAACGGCACTCCTAGCAGTCACAGAAGCACTCCATGTTGCCCAGGCTGCCTCCCACTCTGCAGTCCTGATCCTTCTGGATCTATCAGCGGCATTCGACACAGTGAATCACCAGCTGCTCCTGGACACCCTTGCTGACCTAGGCATCACCGGGACGGCACTAAAGTGGTTCTCCTCCTACCTGTCGGACCGGACCTATCAGGTCTCATGGAAAGGTTTGCTTTCATCCCCCCGAACCCTCCAAACGGGAGTCCCCCAGGGATCCGTACTTGGCCCTCTGCTTTTCTCCCTGTACACCAAATCCCTTGGTGCTGTAATCTCTGCTCACAATCTATCCTTTCACTGCTATGCTGATGACACTCAACTGTTTTTGTCCTTCCCCCCTTCTGCCACCCAGGTGGAAGAACGCATTGCTGCATGTCTGGCCGACATCTCACAGTGGATGTCAGCCCACCACCTTAAGCTGAACCCGGACAAGACGGAGCTACTCTTCTTCCCAGCTAAGTCTTGCCCCATGCAAGATCTCACTATTTCCATAGATAATGCATTGGTGACTTCAGTTCCTACTGCTAGAAATCTTGGTGTGGTCCTGGACAGCCAGCTATCATTCAAGGCACACATTGCATCAGTCACCCGGTCCTGTAGGTTCACACTCTATAACATCCGTAAAATCAGACCCTTCCTCACCCAGGAGGCAGCCCAGCTCCTCATTCAGACATCTGTCTTATCAAAGCTTGACTATTGTAACTCTCTCCTCACTGGTCTCCCGGCTTGTGCACTTAAACCTCTCCAACTGATCCAAAATGCCACGGCACGACTGGTCTTCAACCAGCCTAAGTTCTCACATGTCTCTCCCCTTCTCCGCAGCCTCCACTGGCTCCCGGTTGCGGCCCGCACTGAATACAAAACACTGATGCTGACCTTCAAAGCAGCCAAAGGTATGGCTCCTCCATACCTCCAAAACCTGATCAACCCCTACACCCCCACCCGTTCACTTAGATCAGCTAACACAGGGATGCTGACAGAACCCTCGCTAAAAACTCCAGGGCAAAAATCCACTCGTCCGAGACAGTTTGCCCTCCTGGCCCCCAAGTTGTGGAATAAACTCCCTGTCGCACTTAGAACAAAGGACTCACTCGCTAGCTTTCGCCGTGGACTGAAGACTCACCTTTTCAGACTCCACCTAAACCCTTAGCACTACAGAAAAAATCAATGACCATACATGAAGCAAGTTAGCATTTGTTTTTGTTTTTAGGTTTTTAAGAACTTTGATTATATTGTGTTTTTTTTTCTAGATAGATATACATTTGCATTTGTTATATTGTTGATGATGTACTGACATATTATCTTGTTTATTATTGTGATGTTATCTGCTCATTGTAAGTCGCTTTGGATTAAAAGCGTCTGCTAAATGCCTAAACTGTAAACTGTAAACTGTAAACCTCATTGACAAAACTCTGACCGACCGCCCTCCCTTGATCCCTTGTGGAGGGACGTTGCTGTGTGCCGAAAGTAGCTGTCTACAAGCTCATAGCGCGTCACAAAAGCATTGTGAGCTTATAGATCGGGTATTTCTGGCAAGCGACACAAGGCTAATAGGCTTGACATGACCTGAAGTTAGGTTGGTGAAACCCTTTATACGTAGGCTACATCTTATCCAAGGATAACAAAATATTCAAAGTTTTGGGTCTGAGAGGTTAAATCTCATCAAATGGTGGTCAGTGGCTCAAACAAATGATAGAATAAATAATGGATATGAAAAGTGTCGAAAATGAAAACCACTGAGTATCAAATGCCATGTTGGGGACCAAAACAGGTGTTTCAATTTGTTCTATGCCAATCAGACAAATTGAAACACCTGTGTTGGTCCCCAACATGTAGGACTACATTTCAAACTCATGAATAGCAGATCTAGATCGTCTATTTCCGACAAACGTTGAACCCAGAATAGGAGAGCTAGGGTTCAAGAGGGCTCTCTCTCTCTGTCTCGTTATCTCCTGGCCCACATGTTCCCCTTTCTCTGCTCTATTTCTCATGTAGCCTACTGTTAATGCATGTCACCCACCACCCAACCCCATAGTTATACCAGTCTTTCTCAAAGAAATTGGGCATGTCATTATAGGTTAAACATTTTATGTGTATTAAATTGTTAAAAATTGTAACATTTTAAAAAATAATCATATTTGACGCATGCTCTCTGTGCATTCTTGTGTTCCTGTGTGTGTGTGTGTGTGTGTGTGTGTGTGTGTGTGTGTGTGTGTGTGTGTGTGTGTGTGTGTGTGTGTGTGTGTGTGTGTGTGTGTGTGTGTGTGTGTGTGTGTGTGTGTGTGTGTGTGTGTGTGCGCGCGCGCGCGCGCGTACATGACAGATGAAGTGTCCACAAGTTGACCTAGATCTGAATGTTTCTAGCAGAAACATTAATGTTAGTCAGCACCTTTCTCTATCGCTCTTGTTCTCCAAGCTCCCTTTCATCACACTCTATCTTGTCTAGTCTCACTTCATTGTTCAACTTCTCTTTCGTTTCTCTCACTCTCTGTCTCTCTCTCTTTCTCTCTCTAAATATTTTCCTTGTTGTTTTTTGCTGCTTGTCCTCACCACTCTGTCTATCTTTCATCGCCATTTCCCTTCCTCTCCTCCATTATGCCCTTTCTCTTCACTTTATCACAGCAACTAGACTTACCTAGTGCTTGCAAATGATCCTTAGCATAGGCCTATATGTTCCTCTTAGGTCAAGAGATCTATATTGCCCTGCCTGCAGCAGCAGTGCAAGGCAGGGTATTGTAATATGTGCTTTGTAATATGTGTATGTGCTTTGTTTGTTTGTGGTTTGCAAAGTAACTTTAGGACGCAGACTGGCGGATTCTCACAATACTTGAAATGATCATTTTGTCTAAATTCTCCTCTTTTATCACCTCCGTCAAGTATACTATAGTATACCAAAGTATAAGTACTCAAAGTTTTCCAAATGTGTCAAACCTTTTCAAAAGAAGCCGCGTTGTGAGCTTTGTGAGGGAGAAAGATTTATAAACTCTTCAGGGAAGGGAAGGAGACTGAAAGAGGCATAGGACACAGATCGTCGTTGGTGGTCAACTCTGACATATCTTCTTTCACCTTCACTTCAATTCCACAGGGTTCCTTCCTTGTCTCTGGAAGGATTCAGTGACCGTAAGAACAATACAGTAGGCCTGTGGCACTTACTTAACCTTGGAGGAGGTGATAAAAGAGGAGATGTTATGAGTAACTCATCATTTATTATCATTCCAAGTATTGTGAAAACCCGCCTGTCTGTCCTCAAGTGTTAATTCAATGACCTCATCCATTAAGGAAAGGATTCCAAATAAGCCTGCCGGCTTCATCCTTTCCTTGCACAGCATCTTGTTTCTTTGATATGTATTGTTCTATTTTGTTATATAATAATAATGTGCTAATAAATTAACTAAACTAAACTAGTACATATACCGGTACATTCTTGTGAAGTTAGTAATCACAAATAAATCAACCTCAAGTTCTCAAGACTATGCAGAGACAGTCTCAATAAGTTGCTGACCCTATATTTGGTTATTTGGTCTTTTCTTTACTATCTTAGATTTACAGTAAATGCCAGTGAAGTATTAAGAATTATTATAAAGGAAATGTTATAACCTCACCAGCTCGTATGCCAAGCAACTGTCAATGTGTCCCACCAGTAAGACGCGAGAAGTGACGTCGCCCTCAGAAACAACAGACACAATATGTCCATATATGGGCATTCCCAGATATGGGCTTAATATTGATGACATCAGTGATCTTGGCCATATATGGAGCGTGACAGACAGACATGATCTTGCAGGTTTACATCATACTAAATGCAACCTACGGTCGCAATAACCACGTTGTGTTCAGATAGAATTCCACCACATCACATTACTCAGCAGTAATATGAGTCACTGTATTTACACTTAATTCAGATTTCTCTTTCCCATGACAAAAGCTGCCTGCAGCACAATTCCACTTCCATGACCACTGTAATAATCTGACTGGTGTTGGACACAATGGACAGTTAACATTTTCAAATGTCTTTCTTACTAGCAAGCTGAATCCAGGGACAAGTCTGACTTCTCTTTGCCTCAGCTAGAGTTGGGATTATCAAGTTATCAAGTTTGATGTATGTCCTGCCTCGTCTCACAAGCCTCTCAACAAGCATTGTGCCATGAAGAATAAACTCGTCTTTGCTCTAGCATGTCTGTTAGTGGCTGTATGGTCCAGTGAGGCATGTTTCCCCTGTGCTCTCCAGCATGTGAACGTCCTAACTGAATCAGATCATTCTTCTCAGTCCAAACAGCACCAGATCCAGACACACCATCAGTCCAGAGTCTGTGTAAACCAAGGTCTTTCCATATGGGGGGGACAGGGGAGAGACGTATGGTGATGTTTAAGGCTTGTTTAGGCTCACACAGGCATGTCTAGTCTACGGTCCAGGTCCAGACAGATTGATAGGTTGTGATCTATGAAGTGTTACTTGTGGGCCGTTTTCTTAATTATTTTCTTTCTTTCCCACTGAAAAAAAAAGAAGTAGAGTAGCCAATACATTTTGTACCCCCTTTTTCTCCACACTTTAGTCGTTATGCCAATTAATGACCAAGCCCTCATTTCTGTGTGCTTGGTCACTGCAGTTGCATCCTACTGACTCACCTGCCAGTGAGGAGCCCCCGCCGGGAGGACGTCGAGCCTTCATCCTACTCCTCCTACCCAACACTCTCAGCCGACAGGTGCCACCCCCAGCCCATAGGATTTCATATCAGCCTCTCTGCTCGGCTTCCCTCCCCCGAATAGAGGCTAATTCACCCTTTGTCAAGTCCCGCCCCTCTTTGCACCCATTGGTTGCTGTGTCTTGGTGGGACAAAAATCCTTTCTCTCCATCCACTACCATAGAAATTCCGTTGCTTCTTATTGTTATTTTGTGTATTCAATTCTCATTTTAAACATGGTTTCAGTAAAAGGAAACCTCTCAGGTGAAGTATAGTGACTGGGCAAGTTTTTAAATGTTTTTATTTCTCCAAAAATTATGTTTTAGCAAATTCAAAATAAAAAATCACACTCGTGTGAACTGAGCGGTGGTGTGTGTGTGTGTGTGTGTGTGTGTGTGTGTGTGTGTGTGTGTGTGTGTGTGTGTGTGTGTGTGTGTGTGTGTGTGTGTGCAACAGCGCCCCTCCCTTAACATGTGTGGTCAGAAAAGGTTACTGCAGGGCCAGGCTACGGAGACATACAGACAGACAGACAGACAAACAGACAGACAGACAGACCCACACACACGGCCACGTATAGGAGCGTTGTGACCACCGCTCAAAGAGGTGGAAGTACATGTACTTCCACCTGCTGGTTGGTCAGTCAGGTACCAATCAGAAGGCTGACAAAGGGTTCATTTGTGTAGACGCCCCACAAAGCTGGATGCGCCGCGGTGGATTAGGACCCACAACCTCTGTGGTGGTGGGCAGGGATCTTACAACTGCACTACCCGAGCTAACATATCCCGCTTTGCTGCACAAGAAACAAAAGGACTTCAATTCAATTGCCTGGATTTCTTGCTCGGGTTTTTGTATCGTGATTCTCTCCATTAAATGTGACACCATTGACCCTGTGGAGTTACGGAGGCACCACCAGGGTGGCTGTGATGAGTGCCATCTGATACAGAGTCAACACGCATATCAGTGTTGACAAGAGCCCTGAGGGGACTCTGGTTTTGAAGGAAAAGACACTCTACCGACATCCTGTTGCATTACACACACACACACACACACACACACACACACACACACACACACACACACACACACACACACACACACACACACACACACACACACACACACACACACACACACAATCACACTCACACTCACACACACACACACACAGCTGGCAGGTCGCTCAAACAAGAGAAGCATAATCTTTTTTTTGTTTTTTGTTTTTTTGCCACGATTGCACTATCCTTACAAGTTATACCTTGTTGTAAAGGTGATTAAGCAACGATAACAATTATGTAAAACACAATACCAATTGGTAATATTGAAGGGGAAATTATTATCGTCCGAATTTAAGTTTCTGGACTTTTTTTTTTTTTTAAGATTTGTTTTTGGGCTTTTTATGCCTTTATTCGATAGGACAGTAGACTGACAGGAAATGGGTAGAGAGATGGGGAATGACATGTGGCAAAGGTCGTCCGGATCGGGAATCGAACCGGCGACGCCCACAGGCATCATAGCCTAGTATATGGTACGTGCCTTGACCACCAGGCCAGCGGGTGCCCCAAGTTTCTGGACTTTTGGGGGCAGTTTTATATAACATTTGTTTTACTTTTGCCTTAGAAGCTGGCCTCTGATTATATACCAGTGAAACGGCATGAGTCATGAGCGTGAGTGAGCATGACGCACACAGCCCCAAAACATTGTCATCGTGTGAAGAATGGCGAGCCTCATCTGGCCTCATCTCATCCATCCTGGAAGAGATCTGCTCAACTGACTTCTGTTTGGATTGGATGTCTCACAAAATCAGCTTTCAGGGAACGCACCTTCCCCGAGTTGTCATTGTTTTGTTGTTGTTGTTGGGCTCGGAAAACAGAGGATGGATTGTCAGCTCAGTCTGTAGAGTGTGTGTGCCTTGGAATCTCCTCCAGTTTCTGTTTTCAATACCACGCCACTGCTAAATCTATGTGTGACTAATGACTATCACATCTTGGATAACTATGACATGGTGAGATTGGTACCACTTTGAAACGTTCACCTAAATGTGTAGGCACAAGTGAGTAGAATTGTTCAGATGCTTTGAGCTAATCGATCTATTAGCCTTTATAAACACTTTGTCCCTAGGTGGCTCCGGTCTAAGAGCGTCTGCCAAATCCAAATGCCTACATTGTAATTGTAATTACTGGTTTCTGTAGCCCCGTAGTTGTAGGTCAAGCATTGTGATCGCCATTACACTGTGCCTTTTCATAGAACCCCAAAAACATTGTGCCTAATAACCTGATTCTAAGATAATTCATCTCTATTAGGCTTGCATCCACTGTACGTCTGAAAGCATTTCAGAATGAAACTGTTGATTCAGACAAATGTTTTGGCTGCGTGTCAGAATGCCGGTCTGTCACCCTGAAGCTCTGGGGCAGTATAGTAGGTGGAGACAGATGACAGACAACACTGACACTGACACTGACATGGAGGGATGCATGCAGACAGGCAGTGGCACGCACACTCCTACAGTCATGGGTGTCACAAGGAGGGGAAAAGTGGGACTGAGTTACTAGGCCCCAAGGTGGAGGGGCCTTAATTATTTCATAATTTAGCTATTGAAAAATAGCAGATATACAAGCTCACAAGTGCCGTGCTGCGAGCTTGTAGATCTGCTATTTTTGAAAAGTCGTGAAAATGTGCAAATCTTTGAATATATGTATTTTTTAAGTATTTTTTAAAATATTTTGAGATGGGGGGTCCGTGGCCAAATACATATCATTTTGGGGGTCCTTCACATGAAAAGGTTTGAGCACCACTGACATAGAAACATAGTTTTTTTCAAAAAACCTTATAGAAGGACTTGAAATATTCAAAGTCTTGCACAAATTTGAACACATTTTCAAAAATAGCAGATCTACAAGCTCGCAGAGCAGCGCTGTGAGCTTGTATATCTGCTATGTTTCAATAGTTAAAGCACAAAATAATGCGTAATAATGCGTTCTCAGTTCCCCCTATGAAGAACATTCATGGGGCCAGGGCCCAGAATTTGGTGTGACACCCCTGGATGCATGCGAGAAGGCAGTGGCACGTAGGTACACTCCTACAGTACAGCCATGAGATCTCACCCTCATCTGGTCCCAGTTGCTGACATTGTGCCCATGGACCAGACATCCGCTGCATCACATCAGACGCTCACACGCTCGCATGAATAACAAAAAAGTGAAGAAATCATTTCTTTCAAGTGTCCACTTAGCAGCAGCAGGAAGCAGAGGTGGCCTGGCAGGAAATGTCGTCCCTACAGTATGTGACTGTGGCTCTGCCAACACGTACAGATACTGTATACATACCTGTATAAGGTATGACTTATACCATACTGTCGGTACCACTCAGAACATTGACGTCCGCGCCCTCTATGAATTCTCACAGACTCCGACCTTTTTCAGAAGGAGTCCTGAGGTTTCTCTCAGAGCACAGCACAATGTCCTCGTACATGTGTAAACATAATTTAAATGTTATGCTTCTCTAAGTGTATGTCATGAAAGAAATGCTCACAAGATGTTCCACTTGAACTTAAAAATGTGTACATGGGGCGTGCGCTGGCCTAATGGTCCAGGCACATACCACATAGGCTCTGATGCCTGACAACCTTTGGTAAATGCTGCGTGTCACTCCCCATCTTTCTCCCCATTTCCTGTCAGTCTACTGTCCTATCAATAAAGGCATAAAAGCCCCCCACACACAAAAGAAAGAAAAGTATTTAGAGGAAATGTTTTGACATTTTTCCAATGAAATCGTGTGATTAGGGACTGACATTCTTCCTATGAAATTGTGTGATATGGGATTGACATATGTATGAGAGGAAACAACCGTTTCCGCTACCCAGGACGGAGGTGCGAAAGACTTGGAAAGTCCTTTCAGGGTTTCCTGCAGGAAAAAGTCTTGACCAGGGGGGGAAATTTTTTGATAATTAATTAATGAATTCGAGTAATTAATTCATTTAATTTTTAATATTAATTCTTATTTTTGCCCTATAAAAAAACACATGAATGTGCCCATGATGACGGAAAACACAACTACATGCTATCATCCACATTTATTCAACATTGAATAACTACGTTTTTCACAGGACAGTATAACTTGTTTTTTTCCCCCAGGTTAATCAACCAGCACTCGTGCCATATAAATAGAAGTCTACAGCACAGTAAAAAAACAACAACATTGGTGTAAAGTAAGTAAGTAGATTTACTTAAGTAGCCTACTGTACTTATACTGTACAAAGGAGATTTTCAGGTATTTGTACTTTACTTGTGTCGTTGTGAGTAAATGAGAAGAGCTCTCTCTCTCTCTCTCTCTCTCTCTCTCTCTCTCTCTCTCTCTCTCTCTCTCTCTCTCTCTCTCGACGCAATCTACGACTAGCTGTGCAGCTGTGTCACTGTCAAGTTGACCTAGGCTAGGCTCGCCTCTCAGAGAACTTCAAAAGAAGTTAACGACCGTCAATTAAGCAGCTGCATGCGCTGCTCTGCTCTCCTGCCAGTGAGGCACAAGTAACTTCACATGGCTGCCATGTTTGAAAGATAGGGTTGGTATGGGGGTTAAACATGCAATTTCGCGATCGCGATCACATTGTTGGAGGTCCAAAAAGTTTTTTTGAAAAAAAAAATATTTAAAAAAAAAATTGATTTTTTTTTTTTTTTTTTTTTTTAATACTCTTGGGGGGGCGGGGGGGGGGGGGGGGGGGGTTTTCTGGCCGGGCGGGGCGCCTGGCCTGTAAAGTGCTGCAGGAAACCCTTGTGCCGGTCGCTCTCAAGCAATACAACGAGACTCATGATGGTCGCTTGCCTAGGCCTAATAGGATTACCCTGGACAACTGTTACCTTTCACCACAGGAACAAAAAGTTGTACGGACTCTGAGTCTGACCTCTAACATACTTTTCCCTGAGAGGGTTGCTGTGGCGTCTTGCTGTGGCTCCCATTAGCCATTATAGCTTAAAAAAGGGGAAAAAATATATATATTCTTACTTATTTGCACTGACTTTGGTCACTTATTTTCTGGCCCTGCACTATTGGGTTGTGTTGGTTGTACTGTGTACTATTGCGGTGTTGATATGGCGGTGTGATACTTGTGTTGCATGACTGCATTGACTAGCCGTGACTGTTATGTGTACTTTTTTTGTTTGGCACTGTTTGTTAAGTTATGCTTTGAGTATAGCTTTTTGGAGCTGTGTGGAACACAAGCTCCCTATACGTGGCGGTGTGTGTGGGTCTGTCTGTCTGTCTGTCTGTCTGTCTCCGTGTCTGTATGTAGCCTGCAGTAACCTTTTCTGACCACACATGTTAAGGGAGGGGCGCTGTTGCACACACACACACACACACACACACACACACACACACACACACACACACACACACACACACACAGCTCCACTGTGTGGGTCTGTCTGTCTGTCTGTCTCCGTGTCTGTATGTAGCCTACAGGACCTTTTGTGACCACACGAGGGCGCTGTTGTTCAGGCCAGGCCAGACACCCACACACACACACACACACACACACACACACACACACACACACACACACACACACACACACACACAGCTCCACTTCGAACAGAGGTTTGATTTTTTGTGTGTGTGTGACGTGTCACTTATGAGCGTTGAATGTTTCGTGGTCACTTTATGTATATATTCTTCTTCTTTTTTTTGCAATAGCTTTCGAAACTTTATGTTTTATTTATCTTTTTTGTGCTTGCTCTTTGGACTGTACACTACAGTACTCTTTTTCTTTTTCTTACTTCTCTGTAACTTGTAACCTTAACTGCTGTGCTGCCTCTGGGCAACTGAATTTCCCCTGTGGGATAATAAAGGTATCTATCTATCTGACATTCTTGCTTTGAAATCATCTCATTAGGGATTTTGGAATGAGTCACCTCTTCCTCTCTCGCTCTATGACATGCTCACTAACGGAAATAAACACACCCATTTGCACATATTGTACACAAACATGCATTTGCAGATGTATACATGTCATTGCATCACAAGCGTTCATTATAAAACCGAACTGCTGCAGGAATAAAAGACTTCCAGAAACATTCAGCGGGGCATTTTGGCTATAGGAGCCTGTTGCTCCTGCTGCTCTTTCAAAAAGTGCTGACTGTCGACACATGACGGGAAACTCCTGAGCTCCCTTTACTTGCTTTCTTGATCAACTTATCGATCCTGTTACTGCTCTAGTCAGCGATTAGGCGGGCACATCAACAACTCACAACTGCATTGAATGTCACGTTTCACAATGATGAAAAAATAAAAATAAATCAATAAATAACAACAATAATAGTAGTAACAACAACAACAATAATAATTTAAGACAACAAAAAAAAATCGTCATAGTATTAGTCGATGAAATCAACACTGGCTCTGCAGAGTTCCTTTCTATAGACCGATTTCCTGAGCGACACCCTGGAGAGGCCACCGCCGCCATTAGCTGCAGTGTAAACACTTGTGTAAAGTAACTTGTAGCCTACATTGTACATTTACTTAAAGGAGTAGTTCACCCCCAAAATGACTTTTTTTCTATTGATTAGTCATGCCATGGAGACTAGAGTTCAATATTTTTTTTTGTTTTTTGTCGCATTCCTAAGACAAAAATGTGATAACAATAAATGTACCCCCACTCATTCCGGATGGTGACCCGTTTCGAAACGGGTCACCATCCGGAATCAATGGGGGTAAATTTACTCGAATCAAATTTTTGTCTTAGGAATGTGACAAAAACCAAAAAATATTATTGAACTCTACTCTCCTTGGCATGACTAATCAATAGAAAAAAAGTCATTTTGGGGCGAACTACTCCTTTAAAGGAGTTCCGGATGGGGACCCAAATGCATTTGGGTCCCCATCCGGAATCAATGGGGGTACATTTACTATAATGAAATGTTTGTCTTAGGAATGTGACAAATACAAAAAAATATTATTAAACTCAAGTCTTGATGGCATGAGTAATCAGTAGATTTTTTTTATTATTTTGGGGTGTCCTTTAAAGGACAACTTTGTTTTTTTACAACAAGGGTTCATATTTTAGATTGTAATTAGAGAAAATAAAAAGTGAGTGTTAATATGCTTCGTTCTATTGTTTTATCGTGTTTACCGTGCTAAAATATGGGGCATGCGTACGCATGGGGGCATGCGTACAAGTGGCTAAATATGTAGTTTTAGACACAGTAAGCCAGCAATTTCTTTATTGCTATTTACAGTAACACTTCTAGCCCCCATAAGTCACATCCAACCATGAAAGGTTGCGTTGTATCTTGGGAATGGGCTTATTCTGTGTAAAATTATTTAGCCACTTGTACACATGCCCCCAACCATTGAAATAAGAATCTCTAAAACAATAGAAAGAAGTAAATGAAATCAATTTAACACTAATCTTTTATATTCTTTCATTACAATCTAAAATATGAACCCTTGTTGTAAAAAACTAAAGTTGTCCTTTAAGTACAGTACTTAAGTACAATCTTGAGTATTTGTACTTTACTTGAGTATTTCACATTTTCAATCATTTTACTTCTACTCCACAACTGGTTAGTTACTGTTTGCAACACAGTTGCTCCGCAGTTTGCATCTGCAGGGAAGTGCTCAGGAAATGGGTCCATACACCTGTATCTAAAATCAGCGATGGACTCCTTAGTGATGCTTACATTAAGAATACGTTGGGATTTCCTCACACACCACCTGACAGCAGAACTGATTATGTCCAGGCTGCGGTGGTGTATATAATATTAAGTTCATGATTACATTATAGGAGACGTCACAGTATGTTCTCAGACTCGAGTATCACCAAGACACTTGAGCACACAAGCATGTGTGTGTGTGTGTGTGTGTGTGTGTGTGTGTGTGTGCGTGTGTGTGTGTGTGTGTGTGTGTGTGTGTGTGTGTGTGTGTACGGCAAACACGCACACACACACACACATACACACACACGCACACACAGATAAATTAGTCTAGTGTCAGATGCTGTCAATCTGCCAGACATTGTTCTCAAGAAGAAGCATCTGATACAGGCTAAGTGGTCCAAGTTTTAAACAATCACAGGCTGTGTGTGCCCGTGTGTGTGTTTGTACATACTGTATGTGCGTGTGTGTGTGTGTGTGTGGACAGGGAATTACTACTTTGTGGGGACCTCATGTCCCCACAAAGATAGTACAATCCTTGCACAATACCTTGTGGGTACTTATTAATAGGTCCCCACAAGATGTTTAGGGGTTAGGTTAAGGGTTAGGGTTAGGGTTCAAAATGAATGGAATGTCCCCACAAAGATAGTAGACTATGTGTAATGTCCCCACAAAGTAGCAATTGCAAACCTGTGTGTGTGTGTGTGTGTGTGTGTGTGTGTGTGTGTGTGTGTGTGTGTGTGTGTGTGTGTGTGTGTGTGTGTGTGTGTGTGTGTGTGTGTGTGTGTGTGTGTGTGTGTGTGTGTGTGTGTGTGTGTGTGTGTGTGTGTGTGTGTGTGTGTGCTAGGTTTTAAGAGGAAAGTGAATGGAAAGCTGGACAGTCGCTCCCCTGGCTTTGGTGTGTGGTCAGACTGGCCGGACTTAAATGACTTGTGTTGCTGGGCTGATGTTACCCTGGAGTGGGTAGGGTCTAACTCTGAGGCAGTGGCTTCCTCAGAGAATGTCATATCTGACCCCAGTATTTCTGTGAGAGCAACTATGACTGTGTGTGGAACAGAACACCAACTTCCACTGATAAATGCCTGAGGTCGCCTCCTGTGGGCACAACAGCAAAGACAGCGGCAGCACTGGACTCAGTTGAGACTGCAAGGGATGACTGCTTGTCTCCCTGCTGCGGACCATTCTGTCTCTCACTCTGTGTTCAAAAATGTTGCCATAGATGAGTGCATCGTTGTCTTTACTTTGAAAGCAAGATTACAGGTTTTGCCAACTAAAGTTAATCTCTCCATCTGGTTTCCAGGCAATCATGCCCCTCACTGTATTCATCATGGCAATGAGCAAATAGCTGAAACCATGTCCCACATCTTAAATGGTTGCCATGTATACAGGGGCCTCTACATACTGTATGTAGGCATGACAGAATTGTAGACTTGATATCAAAAGATATCTCTTCTATTTTTGGGTCCTCCATCATGCTGTATAAGCACTCTTCTGTGAGGCCGAGCATGTTTAACCTGTGTAATGATGATTCTGTGTTCTCTAACATTTCAGCTAACACCCCTGATGTCTTTGTAAATGAAACCCTTAGGGAGGTGTCTATTCTCGAGGTTGGCTGCACTTTTGATTACAGTTTGGAAGAAGCCTTTCTAACCAAAGTGCTGAAATATCAACAGCTAGTGCAGACCATCTCACAGCTAGGCTACAGATGTACACTTTTGGTTTTTATATTTGGGAGCCTAGGGCATGTGCACAAGTTGGTTGTGAGGGGCTTACAAATGGCAGGCCTCTCCAAAAGGAGGGCCAAACAGTTAGCAAAATATTGCTCAGTGTCAGCCATTATAGGAAGCCGCTCAATCTGGAGGAGGCGTTGTTTCCTTTATCCATGATTTATGTCCGCCGTGTCTGACAAGTATGTCATCTTTACTGTATGTACAGTATCAATGTTCTGCCGTTTAGGCTCTTTGTAACTGGCTGTTCTTTCATATTTTCTGACTGCACTGTCATTGTTTATGACCTTTGTATGAGGCATCCTTGTACTTCTCTTTATGTGGTCATAAATAAACATTTCAAATGTATGTGTGTGTGTGTGTGTGTGTGTGTGTGTGTGTGTGTGTGTGTGTGTGTGTGTGTGTGTGTGTGTGTGTGTGTGTGTGTGTGTGTGCGTGCGTGCAGTGTGACCAAAAGAAAAAAAACTGTAATGTTGTTGATCATCACATATTGATCACAGTCAGGGAGGCGTTATTTGGAATTGCACACGCGTTCTGGGCGGAGGCGTTGATTATTGTCCACGACACTGCAAGCGGCGCGAAGGCCAGCGGACCTTGGTCCTGCTCTTCGCCCCCGAGCGCCGCAGGCGCGAGTGGCCGCGAAGAGCGGACCAGGGCCGGCCGCGCGAGTTACGAAGCCGTGGTGAATGCAATCGTTCTATTTATGCCCAGGCCGTAAGGCCTGGGCAAGCCCACGATAAACGCACCGCGCACCTCTGTGCGGTCCAAGCGGACAAAAAGGAGCGCTCCCTAGCGCCAGTTCAGCCAATCAAAAGCTTCCATGGGCGGGGTTTGCCCAGAACGCGTGTGCAATTCCAAATAACGCGTCAGGGAGAGGTTTTGACCTGGTGATGTCAGAGGCAGATAATGAGAAGCACAAACACATGGAGAAACATTCCCTGTTTGGGGGATCCAAAAGTACAGCAGGCCACGAGAAGCCCTAAGCCTATAATAAGAGTTAAGTGTTATAAGACAGCCCTAATTTTAAAAACTTGAACCATATCACCCCATATTCTGCGGCTAAAACTGGGCAAAAAAATCACAGATCTGCAAGCTCACAAACCACTCACAACACGGCGTTGTGGTCAAGAAGTTGCCTTGTTGGCAACAAATTTTCCAGGAGTCCGAAATACACACTGCCTATTGAGATCGGCAGATTTCACCCAGGTTTTTTTTTTCATCTCGCTCACTTCACGCAGTCTACTGTCTTCACACATTTGGAAAACATATAGGCATACACATAGCATAAGCATTAACAGAAAGTATGTAGGCTACTTACCATTGACCTTTTGGAATACAAGACAGTAGTAACAAGTCATAAAATCGCAACTGCCCCTTAGTATAGCGGACAGAAATCATAGTAGTATGAGTTGGGATGACATAAGTTATCTGGGCAGCTTGCCCCAGGATATGTGCCAAGCACAATAGGCACCAACGGTACGTGTTCTCATTTAAATCTGAGTGTGCAACTGGAACCAAATGAACCTGTAGAGTTTTACAATGTATTCCTCAATTCTTCCAAAGCCTCAAGTCTGTGATATGGAGACCCAAAAGATAGTAAACAATTTAATTGTTGTGTTCCCAAAATTGTCCATGTCATGCTTATCAACTTACATTTCTAAGCTTTTAGGCAATGCTCAGTATTAAAAAAATACACACACATCATTACGATGTCAAAGATATCCACAAGCAAGTGTCTGAAGTTACCAAATAGGTGTCAAATTTGTTTTCAAAGGAAGGATATCCTATTTTGGAACAAAACCTTTGCAATTGTTTGTATCTTCCCCCTTTTTTCCTCGCAGCAACGCTAAGTAGAAGAGTGAGAGTGGGCACCAAAACAGTAATTACACAGTAAAATATCCAGTGTTAATTTAACTCTGAGAGTGTGCAAATTGTGCATTAAAAGAAATCCCAAATTGACCCTTGTGTACATTTTTAACACCCTCTGGGTTAAAGAACGCTACGGATTTCTCTGTGTGCAGTCAATGGTTTGGCCGCGTGTGAGGAGGAAGCATGGAGTCATTGTTTTTGAAGTTGACAGTCAGGGGTGTCGCACCAAATCCTGGGCCCTGGGTACAAAGGATTCACTGCGTTATTTTGTGGTTTAACTATTGAAAAATAGCAGATCTACAAGCTCACAGTGGGGCACCGAGAGCCACGCTGCGAGCTTGTAAATCTGCTATTTTTGAAAAATAGTGAAAATCTTTGAATGTTTTTAGAAAAATCTATGTTTCTACTGTATATCAGTGGTGCCAAAACCTTTTCATGTGAAGGAACCCCAAAATGATATGTAGGCCTATTTGACCCCCCATCTCAAAATATTTAGTTCCAGGGTCCTCCCAGAAGTCTGAGTTACAAATGTTCGCTTAAAAAATACATAATTTATATTCAAAGATTTGCACACATTTTCACGACTTGTGAGCTTGTATATCTGCTATTTTTCAATAGCTAAAGTATAAAATAATTAAGGCCCCTCCGCCTTGGGCCCTAGTAACTCAGTCCCACTCCCCCCCCCCCCCCCCCCCCCCCCCCTAGTGACGCCCCTGTGTACAGTGTGCAGTGGTGGAGAAAGCACTCAAATGTTTTACTTGGGTAAAAGTATCAATAAATACGGCAATGTAGAAATACTCTCCGGAATTCAAAATTTACTTGAGTAAAAGTACGAAAGTATCAGTGATTCTGTATCAACATATACCTCAAGTATCAAAAGTAAAATTACTCGTTATGCAGAATGTCCCATTTCAAGTTTTCAAATCTTTTGAAAATAGCAGATCTACAGTTATGCATTCTGAGCTTGTACTCTAGATCGGCTATTTTCAAATGGCCGCAATGTATAGGGCTGAAGTGGTTAAAGTAAGTAAGTTATCAAATAATTATGGTGGAGTAAAAGTATAATATTTGCACTCTGAGATGTACAGTGTAGTGGATTATAAGTAAAGATTGGAAACACTCCAGTAAAGTAATACATCTTCAAAAGTTTACTTAAGTACATACTACTTTACACCACTGTTTGAAATAATATTTTCAAGGAGAGAAGAGAAAAAAAGTGGGATGGGATGAGAAGAGACATATTTCTTTATATACTGTATAAAGGTAAACTCAGAGTGTACACAGTGTTGTGAACAAACATTTGTACACTGTCAGAATTACACAGGAGTTGAAGAAGGATATTTTAACACTGAGGATCACATACTGTGTACAATTACAATACATCAGATCTGAATGAAAACATTTGGGTTTCGTTTGGGTGTAGTAGTAGAGGGTAAACAGGAATGGCCTGTCCACTCCACAGTAGCAGTGTTTTCAAACAGTCATGAACAGGAAAGCAAGGAGGTGGTTGGCTGGGAAGGGTCTCCTGTCCCCTCTGCAAGACCCTCCAGTTACTGTACTAAAAACAAAAGACTGATGTGTCACGGGGCAACCGTGCCCTACACACACACACACGCACGCACACACGCACGCACGCACGCACGCACGCACACACAGCGTGCACACACACACACACACACACACACACACACACACACACACACACACACACACACACACACACACACACACACACACACACTTGAAATGTTTATGACTAAATAAAGAGAAGTACAATAATGCCTTACAAAGGACACAAACAATGCCAGTGCAGTAAGATAACAAGCAAAACAGCCAGTTCCAAAGTGCATGTAGGGCAGAACACTGTTACACATAAACTGTTAGCATACGTGTCAATCACAGCAGACAACAATCATGGGTGTAGGAAACAGCATTTCCTCCAAATTGAGCGGCTTCCTATATTAGCTGAAACCGAGCAGTTCCTTATTGCTAACTGTTTGGCCCTCACAAGCAACTTGTGCACGTGCCCTAGGCTACCAAAGATGGAAAACAAAAGTTTACATCTGTAGCGTAGCCTAGCTGTGAGATGGTCTGCTCTAGCTGATGATATTTTAACACTTTGGTTAAGAAGGCTTCCTCTAAGCTGTAATCAAAGGTACAGCCGACCTCGAGAATGGACACCTCCCTGTGGTTTTCATTAACAGCAATGACATCAGGGGTGTTAGCTGAAATGTTAGAGAACACAGAATCATCGTTACACAGGCTAAACATGTGTGGCTTCACAGTAGAATGCTTATATAGCATGATGGATGACCTTAAGATGGAAGAGGTATCTTTTGATATCAAATCCACAATTCTGTCATGCCTACTTGTGTAGATTCCCCTGTATACATGGCACCCATTTCAGATGTGGGACATGGTTTCAGCTATTGTTTGTGCCCATGATGTATACAGTATCGCATGATTGCCTGGAAACCAGATGGAAAGATTAAGTTAGATGGTAAAACCTGCAACCTCGCTTTCAGAGTCAAGACAACAATGCATTTGTCTATGGCAAAAAAAATTAACCCAGAGTGAGATAAAGAATATGGTCCGCAACAAGGAGACACGCAGTCTTCCCTTGTAGTCTCAGCTCAGTCCAATGCTGCCGCTGCCTTTGCTATTGTGCCCATAGGAGGCGGCCTCTGGCATTAGTCAGTGGAAGTTGGAGTTCTGTTCCGCATACAGTCATAGTTGCTCTTACAGAGATGCTGGGGTCAGATATAAAGTCCTCTGAGACAGCCACCACCTCAGAGTTAGACCCTACCCACTCCAAGGTAACATCAGCCCAGCAGCACAGATCATTTAAGTTCGGCCAGTCTGACCACACAGCGACACACAGACACACGACTGTCCAGCTTTCCAAGAAGTTTCCTCTTGAAGCCTACAAAGCAAGGATCCGAGCCACAGGCCAGGGGGTCCTTATGTTGTTTTAGGCCCAAAAACAGAGAAGAACATGCAAGCTCTCTCACATACAGGTCATCATTGTTCTACGTATTTAACAGATGGGAAGGCCTCGTAGCAATATACGTCCATTCAAAATTCGGAACACATGGACCCGCTCTGCGCTCACAATTACTGTGAAATATAATGTCACGTGTTGTGTGTGTTAAGAGTAAAACCAATCAATTTTCTCATTAAGTGTACAGTTTTATCAGTCAAATCACATAGTGTATATAGTGTTTGTGTAAGATGTACAGAAAAGATGTTGGACCTTGGCCAATGCTATAACTCTGACTGCCTCCAGGTTCATGATATGTGGTAGGGGTCATGTATGGATTAAATAAAGTCTGCTGAAGTACTCAGAAATGATTTTATCCACCTGATCTTCCCACTCTCCTGCCACATTAAATGTATATGACCCAAATATGTGTACTGTAAGTCTTGTTGTGACGTGAGTAGACTTTAAGGGGTTTATTGCAGAATGTGAAATCAGTTTTTGCATCTGTTTTAGAGTGATACCAGCGGATTCCCCCACTCCGCCTTGCACATTTGGATTCTTTTACCTCTAATTCTGACCACTCCAAAAAGGAGTCGGTTTTTGGAGAGAATGCTCTTTATTACTTAGGGGAAATTACATTGGTGGGGGAACACATACAGTCTACAGAGCCACTTAAACCACTGGTTCAGTGCCAACACAAAGTTAACAGCGCTCCATGGACAGCCACTTGGAGAGGGGTGGGGTCTGTGAGCTGTTTACCAGAGATTGTAACCTGTATGAATGAACCAGTATATCGTGGTTGTCGGTTGGAAACCTTGTATGTCCAAGCCCGTTCGTTTTGTATTTATCATGTTAAAAATGAACTAAGCTAGTGAAAACAGCAGATCTACAAGCACACAACGCCTCGCACCGCGAGGCGTTGTGTGCTTGTAGATCGGCTGTTTTCACTACTTTTGTGCGACCGCCTTGTATGATGAAGCAGGGCTTTACTTAGTGAAAAAACTTACAAATTTGAAACTTGGAGATACGAGGTTTCTGCCCGACAACGACGATATACATCTTTAACAATGTCAACATAAACTTGTGGTAGATGGAATTCCTCAAGATCTGTTATCATGACATTATGTGCTAAAGTGCCAAATGCATCACGGAAGTCCAGATAAACTGCAAAGAATTCACTAGGCCCATGCTTAGAATCGTCAATTCCTGTTTTGAGACAAAACACATGCTCATTCATGCCTTGCCCATTATAGTAATTTTGCTTGGGACATAGGATGTTAATAATTAAATAATTAAACTATTAGTGTATCACTTGAATGACTACAGACCACAAACGTCATTAGAAACCTCTATGCGATTTTCAAAAATCGAATCAGCTGCCCGGTGACCGTGCACCGTCTGGAACCCCCTTTACTCAAAGGTATATTAATGACAGTTCAATGTTGAAAATGGGTGGTTCTTCCCTTTAATGCTGCCAGTGCTGACTACTGAATGGTCAGAGAACGCTAACGGAAAGGAGACAATTCATAATTACCACCTAGTTAATCAACTACTGTAAAGGGCACCATAAAAAGGTTTGTTTGAATTTATCGTTGGCCTCAGTGAAATGATCCCAATGCCTTCAGATCTCAATTCTTGGCCCTATTTTATTCTCACTTTATGTATGCTACCTCTTGGTGTTTTAATTCGTCGTTTTAATCTAGTTTCTTATCATTGTTATGCTGACGACACCCAGCTATATGTTTCTTTTAAATCATCTGATCATAATAAATGGTCTGTTTTAAAAGAATGCTTAGCATCCATCAAGGATTGGATGTCCCAAAATGTCCTTCAACTGAACCCTGACAAGACTGAAGTCCTAATTATAGGTCCTGAAAACATTCAGAAGGATATACGTCAGTTTATGGGTACACCCACTGCTAATTTTACTAAGAAGTCAAAAACCTAGGAGTGCTATTTGATCAGCAATTGAACTTTGAACCCCATGTCAAGAAAGTAGTGCAGACATGCTTCTTTCAACTAAGAAACATTGCCAAAATAAAATCACTACTATCATTACAGGACTTAGAAAAGCTTATACACGCTTTTATTTCATCCCGTGTGGACTATTGCAACTCCCTCTTCACCACTCTGAGTTGCTCCTCCATACACCGTCTCCAACTGGTACAAAACGCAGCAGCTAGACTATTAACAAATATACATAGAAGGTCTCACATTACTCCGGTGCTGAAAGCACTACACTGGCTGCCAATAGACTTCAGAATTGTTTTTAAGATTTTATTAATTACTTTTAAAGCCCTTCGTGGACTGAGTCCAATATACATATCAGAACTATTGCACCCAAAGGTCAATAGAAGAGCACTCAGGTCATCCAATAAAGGCCTCCTTGACATCCCTGCTACCAAGCTGATAACAAAGGGTGATCGTGCGTTTAAAAAAGTTGCACCTATTCTATGGAATGACCTACCACTATCTAAAAAAAATGCAGAGTCTGTTGATGCCTTCAAAAAGCTGCTAAAAACACATTTGTTCCGCAAACATTTTTGTTAGTAACCACTGCTGATTTGTTTGTGTTGTGATTTATATGTACTTTCTGTGTATTTTATTTTTATTTGAATTGTGGTTTTAGTTCATTGTGTCATGTTTTTATTATTGCTTGTTTATTGTACAGCACTTTGTAACTGTTGTTTTGAAAAGTGCTCTATAAATAAAGTTACCTTACCTTACCTAATGTCTCACCTTCTCTCCATCCTCATGTTCTCTTCCATCTTCCTAGTGTCTCTCTCCCCTTCTTTTCAATACTTCCTCTCTTTTACTATTCATCTCCTTCCCTTCTTCTCTCCCTTGCATCTTGTACCTTTCAAATGAGACACAAAAATGTAACTATTATATCAGATGTGTTCTCCCCAACCTCCTCTTGCTTTTATTCATACATCACAAATAGTCTGTTTCTATATGTAATTCTGAACCATAATTATTGTACAATTATAGCTTAGGCCTACAACTAAGACCACCCAACTAATTAGGTAGGTTTGTGAAAGTGAAAGAGGTTGAATCTTTGGGTCCCATGCAAGGGCAATTGTCACCCCCTAGTGACGAGTGCTCACATTAACCTCAAATGTAGTTTTCTTATGCATTTACAGATTTAACTGATTTTAGAGAAGAGCTTCAGTGCATCATCATGACATGTGACACACAGACACGTCTGCTGATTGATTGGGCCATAAAAGTGTCAACCGCGTTCTTTGCTAGTTAGTGCCCTCTCTAATCAATTAATGCATCAGCATCATAGACAGCAATCACTTTGATACCTGTCAGAGGGGGAGTGGGGGGAGTGTGTGTGTGTACTATACACAATAGTTATATGCATTTCGATTCCGACCACCTAAACCTAACCTTAATCCTAACCCTAACCTCAGTGAAACTAACGCTGGTGAATGCTAACCGGTGAGTAGCTAACCTGCCGACGCTGGTGAGTCGTGAATGCTAACCTGGTGATCGGAATGGGGATGTGTCGGAATGGAGACCCGTCCCCATGCATTTCATGCAGGCCTATTACCTTGTGCTGTCCTTGCTTGTCACTCGACTGGATCAAGAGCGCCTGCTAAATGCCTAAATTGTAAATTGTCACAACTTACATACATAACTGTATGTCCGGTGCTTTCCACAGACCACAGGCAGACTGCAGACCACTTGCGTGCATACAGGCGAGGCAGGCCCTTTGCACAAGGGCCAGGAAATGTCCTGAATCTGATGATGGGCCTCTTGGGCTTATAGCTCAGTTGCTTAACGCTGGTTTTTGACATTACCGAAACGAAGCGGATAAAAGCGCAGAACTTTTTTTTTGGCTTCTTTAGGACCTAACGATGGATTTTATAAGGGTAAACATCATGGATTTTGATGTTTACCCATATAATATCCATATCAAGTTGGGCTCCCATAGACTTTCTATACAGGAGGAAAATACCCAGAAAAGAAATCTGCTTTAAGTAGGATGTGAGGGGTCTAACTAGGGGTTTGTCATGATTCTGAATCCATTGCAAGCATTTGTTTTGCACAAAAATCTTTCCTTGGGCGAGAAATGGCCCCCAAAAACACCCAAAAAACTGTGAAAAATGCTGACTCATCACTAAACCATCATTTTGTGGGGCCATTTCTCGCCCAAGGAAAGATTTTTGTGCAAAACAAATGCTTGCAATGGATTCAGAATCATGACAAACCCCTAGTTAGACCCCTCACATCCTACTTAAAGCAGATTTTCTTTCTGGGTATTTTCCTCCTGTAGAAAGTCTATGGGAGCCCAACTTGATATGGATATTATATAGGTAAACATAAAAAATCCATGATGTTTACCCTTATAAAATCCATCGTTAGGTACTAAAGAAGCCTAAAAAAAGGTTCTGCGCTTTTATCCGCTCCGTAACGGTAATTTCACTAAGCCATTGCACTATTAGTCCTTTTGGCTACCATCTCCACTTCAGCACTCTCTTTCTCTGGACTCCCTAGCTGCCAATTAGGCCCTATAACAAACTTTAGCCTCTATCTTCAACTTGGTAGCAGCCTGGCCTGGTTGGTTGAGGACAGGCTGTGTGCTCCTCCAGTATGGTTGTAGTAGTCATCATGAATTGTGGAACCACAGACTCAAACTATTTCAAATGTTGTATTTTATGCTGAAGCTGACTTAAAATATTATTTAAAAATGATATAGGCTACATGCTATAGAAGCCTACTTGGACTGAAGGTTTAACCGTTTAAAGCAAAGACATTGCAGTGCATTACATTGCAGAGCGCCCTACCTCAACACAAGGCCACTGGCCTTGATAAAATTCCAGCTAGATTTCTCAGAGATTCAGCCGCCACCATTGCGCCAATCATTACCCACATAATTAACCTTTCCATCGAACAGGGTCATGTCCCACAGGACTTCAAACTAGCAAAAGTAACCCCCCTGCATAAAAAAGGTAGCAAACTAGACCCTGGAAACTACCGTCCTGTTTCCATTCTTAGCTCCATATCCAAAGTCATGGAGAAAATAGTCTACGAACAGATTGCAAGATATCTCGATGAGAATAATCTGATTTACGAGTTCCAATCTGGATTCAGAAAATCTCATTCCACCGACACATGCCTTCTCTATTTGACCGACCAAATCAAACGCGAAGCGGATGACGGCAAATATAGCGGCATGGTCATGATGGACCTCCAGAAGGCATTTGACACCGTAAATCATTCTATTCTGATTGAGAAACTAAAAGCCATCGGTCTTGACAGCGCAGCAGTGAGTTGGATGCAGTCTTACCTGGTGGGGAGGGAACAGGTGGTGGAGATTAACGGTACCCTGCCCCCCCCCCTCCCAGTAAGCTGTGGTGTTCCTCAAGGTAGCATACTGGGACCTCTGTTGTTCCTAATATACGTGAACGACATGGCATCTGCTTGCGACTGCAACCTGTTCCTGTTCGCGGATGA
Organism: Nannobrachium achirus; assembly: GCF_963921795.1. Lineage (NCBI taxonomy): Eukaryota > Metazoa > Chordata > Actinopteri > Myctophiformes > Myctophidae > Nannobrachium > Nannobrachium achirus. The sequence goes on along the minus strand of NC_137826.1, from coordinate 41,583,098 downwards.
CTCGGCTCTCCTAGTCTCGGGCAAGGACCACTTGCAGGTTGAAAAGACACTTAACTCTGAATTAAGTAAGATCTGCACATGGCTTAACGACAACAAATTATCAATTCACCTGGGAAAAACGGAGTCCATCCTCTTTGGATCAAATCATAACCTCAAAAAAGTCGAAAACTTCACAATCAAAGTGGGTGACAAGGTCATAACACGAAAAAACGAAATCTCTTACTTAGGATGCATCCTTGAAGCTAATCTTTCCAGTGAAAAGATGACTTCTAAAGTAATAAATAAAATCAACCAACGTACTCGTTTCCTACAGAGGATCGCCCCGATGGTCAATTTCAACACACTGAAGACCATAGCTGGTGCTATAATCCAGCCCCTCTTTGACTACGGAGTCCACGTATGGTATCGTGACGCACCACAAGCCCTGAAAACTAAACTCCAAACAGCCCAAAATAAACTAATTAGGGTCCTGCTTATCCTTCCCTATCAGACTCACCTCACCGCTACTCACCAATTAAGAGTGGGGTGGCTCAGAGTAGATGACAGAGTACAGCAACTTGCAATGGGCCTGGTGTACAAGATACACTACACCACTATGATACCCAAGTACCTTTCAAAATACTTTATAAACATTAAGGATGTCCATAATTACAACACCAGAGGCAGCGCCACAGATCACTTTCAACCCAGAGTCAAAACCAACAAAGGGTCAAACTCTTTTTTCTGCTATACCACCAAAATGTGGAAAGCTTTACCGAAGGCCATAAAGGAGTGTGGATCACTAGCATCCTTTAAAATTGCCCTGAAAAACCACTTACAGGCAGCAGCCGTTCGCAACTGGTAAAAAATGAACCTAGCCCAACCCTACCCTCCCCTGCCCCTTCTCTGTATATACTGTTTGTTTTAGACTTACTGTCTTTTTTTGTTTTTCTTTACATATCTACTGCATAGTACTGTGTTCTATTTGTCTGTCATTCAATGTTATATGAGATACTTCAATGGTTTCCAGTGGAAATAAGCTTAGTCTTTTCATGGATCTCCTTTTAGTAGACCTTGTACCAGTGAACTGTACCGTCATGAAACTGTACCTTTTCCTATGCAAACTTCTAATAAAGTCTTCAATCAATCAATCAAGTGATTACTGTGTCCAGACTTTCCAAATCTTAATGAAGGCTGCCACCTACTGGTTGCCATCTGTAACTACATAATGATGATCTCTCATCGTATGCTTTCGCTCACAAATAAGCAAGCTCACTGCAATGCTCACTGATGGAGCCTGGAGTGGAGTGGGCACCTCGATACTAGGAGAACTCTACTCTAGCCTATACTCCTCTGATTATAATTCCAGTTTTGGCAATTTATGTAAACTATATAACTGCCCATTTCAGTCGCAATGAGTGGTCGTCAAGGCAGCTTTGTGATTTCAACCCCATGCTGTCCTTTCAGAACCCCAAGAGGAGCGCACATTTTAGACGGATAGGCTACACTCAGTAATGTATCATCATATCAGAAGTGCTATTAGAACAATCGTGATTTGTGTGCATAGGGCTAGTTTAAGCTGTATAATGATATTGATAATTGATATTAAAGCCAATTTGTACTGTTGCAGTGCGCAGACTGGTGGATGCGATAGTTTGGACACTGTTGGGCGCTCTTGGTCCGTGGCATAGATAGAGTAGCCGCTCTGTTACTATGGTATGAACTAATCTGAACTAAACTCATCAGCATCATCATCGGCTCGGCTCGCATCATTGAAATGTTGCCGGTTGGCTCGGCTGTCCAGAAGAAGGGAGGTGCGGTGTTTGGGACGTTTAATGTCTGTCCCGGGATGACGCGATAGATCGGGAGCAGGCGGTTGGGTCGTGATCTCGGTGGGGCAAAGAGTGAGAGAGCAGAGGCTCAGAGCAGGGGATGAGAGGAGAGGAGGATGGTTCAGACTCCCGTCACGGTGCCTCTCAATCCGGATTTAGCCAAATCCGCACCGCAACCGGCTGTTCGTTTACAAAGGGGAGGAGAGCTGGAGCAGCGTGGCAGCACGCAGTAATCGGCTTGTCCAGGAGGAGAGAGGAGGGTGTTGCAGCAGAGAGCAGAACAACGCAAGGCTGAGGAGCCTTATTCACTTGACCCGAGACATATGCTATTCTACTGCACCCCTACTGCTGCTGCTCTGAAGGAAGAGAGAGAGAGAGAGAGAGGGAGGGAGAGAGAGAGAGAGAGAGAGAGAGAGAGAGAGAGAGAGAGAGAGAGAGAGAGAGAGAGAGAGAGAGAGAGAGAGAAGGAGGAGAAAGGAGAAGGGAGGAGAGAGAAAAGGAGAGGGGAAAAGAAAGGAGAGAGGCTGAGAGAAAGCAGCGTGGACTGGAGAGTTGACAGCCAGTTGAAGGGAGTCTCGTGTGTTACTGTAGTAGGATAGGAGTCTGGTCTGGTGTAGTAGGATAGGGTCCAGGGTGTCTCCCTGTCTGTCTGAATGAAGTGATACCTACCAACACACTCCAGACTGCTGGACATAAACCAGAGAAAGCTTCAGGTCAGGAGCAGGAAAACCACATTCTAACACAGTCACAGCATCAACATGAGCAGATCGACAAATGGTAAGTGCATGTTGTGTGCGTGTGCGTGCGTGCGTGCGTGTGTGTGTGTGTGTGTGTGTGTGTGCAATCTGTGCATGGTGGTGTCCTAGGATGGGTGGGCAGGTCAGTTGTGTTTTAATACCCCCTAATCAATAACTTGTGTCCTCCTACTGTTACCAATTCAGGGCTATTGACTGAAATGTTGATGAATACATTATGAAATAACAGACGTCTGCCTAATGAGACTGGTGTCTGCTTAAATGGCTGTCAATAGTCTTTACTGGTGGCTGACAGTAGCCTATCGATCACTCCTGGTGACTGATTGGTTCTGGTGGTTTGTGTGTGTTGACAGTTTCTGTGACAGAATTCAGAATGTGTGGCTGATGTACATGTTTGTGTGGTAGGGAAGTGTGTCCCATGTAATCTCACATATTCAAGAAATTCAATTCAAAAAAAAAAAAAATAGTGGAATTAGCTGATCTACAAGCTCACAATGCGTGGCTTCGTGATGAGTTTTTAGCTTCTACATTGTCATGTCTTTGCATTATCCACTTTAAGATGAAGTGTAAAATACGGCTTAAGTGATCACACTAATCAATTTTTCGATTGTAACAAATCTATTCACGTTGATAGAAAAAAAGTAATGATAAAACAAACACTGTATTTGATTATTATTAGAAGGTAATCAATAGTTGATCAATAATGGCTAAGATGAAAATGGATAGTTGCAGCCATGCAACCCCTCCCCCCACCCACACCCACCCACACACACACACACACACACACACACACACACACACGCACACGCAAGTCAAATCAATATTTCAGGAGAACTAATCAACATTCAAAAGCAGCCTTGCTCAAAAACATCACTGTTAAATAATGTGTGTTCAGCGGCCCGTTGAACACGGAGGAGGCAGCCTTAACAACAATTATACTTTATTGATGACCTGTGAACGGCCCAGAGAATCTCATTGGCCTACACACAGATACATAGAACACAAGAACGTAGAATCAATACAGTACGTAGTATATTACGCTGCTGGGCTAAATCCATCTAATGGAAACCGTAGGTTTTTCTAAATGGCTGGCTGTAAACAAATCGTGGCTGAGCTAAAACTGCAGTAGACATGGTTTAAAACGCTGACACTGTGGTGTAGTTCCGAGTTTGGGAGGAACTTCATTCAGCCATTTCTTCTTTGCAAGGGCTGCCTTCCTGTCTGTTCTGTTTGGACAGTTCATTTCAGCAGCGAAGAGTTCCAGGGGCTGAGATCATGACAACCACCCGACTATCTCCCATAGAAAGTGGGGGGATTATCTTTCGGGCTGACTGGTTTGGTTTTTCCATATGGGTGCCCGACTGCCCGTGGCTCTAATCCGCTCTGTTTGTCCAAAAGGTCAACGGCCGTGATCTCAGCACTGGGGATGTTAAGCTCCTGATTGTTAAAACGTAGCACACGATAGCTTCACAGTGGAAGAAAAGTGAAAACTTGAACTTGTGTGCCCCAGACATCATTATGTCTAGGCTAGGCTGAGGAATCCAAAGTTTGGGGTTACCTAGGCTTTGAGGAAGTTGGCAACTCTGTGGACTGACGTGGGATCAATGCTCCGGACTGGAAGAACACAACTTCTCAGTTTTGAGTTGATGACCGCTTTCTTTCTTTCTGTTCAGTTTCTTCTTTAGCTTGACAAAATAGATTCTGCGGCTACTACCGGCTATTATTAATCACAGACACGTTAGGAATAGTCAATATGATCAAACGGTCACTGGTCACTCCCAAGGCCATTTAAACTTTACTAAGATTCAAGACTCCAAAGTCTATTCTGAGCTACTACAACCTGCACTGAGGTGAGTCATTGTCTGTTTAAACCTTGATTTTGCTAGAGAAGGTATGATGAAGATCTAAATATTTCAGTGGAAGAGCCTGCTCTAACAAAAAGTTACAGAAAGATACATTGTTTGAAGGAAGAGAGCGATTCAGCCGGGACCAACAAAGTTACAGGTTTACAGGTGTAAAACATTTTTGAAATACTTTTCCCTACAAGCTCCCATCATTTTCAGATTTCAGAAAGGGGAAGACGATCAGATATCCCAAATATTCCTGATATGAGCAGAGTAGAGTAAAATACATACATACTGTACACATGATGGTAATGCTAAAATAGTAGCAGATTGTGTCAGATATTGTAATTTAACCTATTGCATTTTTATAGCCCTTTTCTAAGTACTCAAGCCCAGGTGAAATACAGCCGAACAGTCGACGCCAGCATCCTCACTTCCCACATTAACACACCAGTTGTGGCAAGCTAGCACTGACCGATTATTCCCACATTAACACACCAGTTGTGGCAAGCTAGCACTGACCGACTCATTGGAGGCAATGTGGGGTTCAGTGTCTTGCCCAAGAACATTTCGACATGTGGACAGGAGTAGCCGTGATTCGAACCGCCAACCCACTGATCATTGGACGACCTGCTCCACCTCCTGAGCCACAGCCACCCCACAATATTGTATTAACATATACTCTACCCAAAAAATAGGTACAAATTCAATTGTATTCACAAAATCTTTAAGTGGTTAAGGTGGGGGAGAGAGTGATTCACCCTAGCGAGATGTGCCCTGCATGGCCTGCAGATATAGTTAAAATGATTCAAACCTCTTTCTCTGCTTCCCATGCAACCCCGGCCCTTTGGGACATACCTCAGCCCCTTCAGGCTTGCCAGAAAATTAGTGCTGATCTGGTCTCACTAGACAGACAGTACTGTACACTGTACAGGCTCCTGCATTCTCACTAAAACCTACACATCAGTATTCTTCTCACCGCATGAGACCAGAGATTGAACTGGCCTGCTATTGCTCACACATAACAGGAACATGCAGTGTAACAATTTGCATTAATGAGCATGCAGATTGAACAAATGTATTTTCTAGACCAGTGAGTGTTAATATAGTGTAAACATTTCCTTGTCAGTGTGTGTATAATGGGGTCCAACTCTCTCAGAGTTAATTAACACTCCATTGTATTTTTGTTACATGTTTTACAGTGTGCAATAGAATGCACTAGAGTAGACTTGACCAGGCTAGACCCAGAGATGAATGGAATAGAATCGTTATTGCCAAATTACCAGGGCCAGCGGAAACTCCTTTCCTTCCTCACTCTGTAAAGTCATATTGATAAAGCTTGTGTGAGCCAATTTAGACCTGAGGCCGAATCTAGAAAAGCCCTTTCTGAGAAAATTCAAAAAGAATTATGTTGCTATTTAGGGTGCAACGGTTTACAAAATGTACCGTTCTGTTCGATATGTTGGTGTCCCGGTTCGATACTTTTTTGATACAAAAAATAAACAGAAATGTATAAATGTATTTTTATAAGTACTTTTTGTTTTAACTTTGAACAATACAGTACCCAAACTCTAGGGTAGTGGTTCTCTAAGTGGGCGCTGCGGACCCCTAGGGATCTTTGAGGGGGTTCCAGGGGAATGTGGATGTGTGGAGTGGTATTGTTGTGGATGGTAAGGTGCACAAGCTTAATATGTTGGTGTGAAACTCCTGGTGTATTTTAGTTCTGCAATAAAAGAAATTACAGGTTCGGTACAGGGTCATTCGGTTCTGTACACCGATTTCGGTTCGATATTTTACACCCCTAGTTGCTATATGAAGCAAAAGCTAATGTGACACAGAGCCGTTCCCAGCTTGAAAGGTATAATAGGCCAGTCAATCTGAGGTTTGACCCAAAAGAAATTGCAATAGTAATGGTTCAAGGTTTTTTATGATCCTTAGGGTCATCCAAAAAACATGTTAAAGTTTTCGATTATATTCTTAGTGGATCAAGGTAAATTCAGGGGGTTCAAGTTTGGGTCCCTTCACTTACTATACAGGAAAAAAGACGCCCCAAAAAAATCTTCTTTAAGTAGCCTGTGAGGGGTCTAACTAGGGGTTTTTCATGATTCTGAATCCATTGCAAGCATTTGTTTTGCACAAAAAACATTCCTCTGGCAAAAAACGGGCCCCAAAAAACTGAGCTAAACCCAGAAAAGTGATGACTCATCACTAAACCATAGTTTGTGGGTCCATTTTTAGCCCGAGGAATGTTTTTCGTGCAAAACAAATGCTTACAATGGATTCAGAATCATGAAAAACCCCTAGTTAGACCCCTCACATGCTACTTAAAGAAGATTTTTTGGGGGGTTTCCTGTATTGTAAGTGAAAACTTGAACCCCCTGAATTTACCTTGATCCATTAAGAATATAATGGAAAACTTTTAACATGTTTTTTGGATGATCCTAAGGATCATAAAAAACCCTGAATGATTACTATTGCAATTTCTTTTGGGTCAGGCCCTTTTTAGCTTAGATTGACTGGCCTATAACAACGTATACCGGCGTATGCTGTAGTTGTTCCAGGTCTAATTGGGTTCGGACAGAGGTCTGTGTGCCTTTTGAGTCATGGCAGATGTTAGCGATGTCAACATCTGTCAGCTTGACATACAGTAACCTCATGGTCGTTTGTTGTTTACTGTTGTTTGGGATGTTGGGGACAGCAGAAGGGCTAAAGGTGTGTGTGTGTGTGTGTGTGTGTGTGTGTGTGTGTGTGTGTGTGTGTGTGTGTGTGTGTGTGTGTGTGTGTGTGTGTGTGTGTGTGTGTGTGTGTGTGTGTGTGTGTGTGTGTGTGTGTGTGCATGTACACAGGAGATTGCATTATCAATATATCCACTAGTTAATCACATCAAGAGAAAATACTGTATGACACACGCACGCACGCACGCACGCGCACACACACACA